>NC_044346.1:17709534-18009534 GCF_007364275.1 Archocentrus centrarchus | reverse complement strand
AGTGTTTTCCTTTAAATAACCATGTTCTCTTTTTGCTTTCTGACAGATTTCATATAATGTTGTTTCAGTATCAAGTGAAGTTGAATCAAACTCGGTAAGTGTCCCCATGAATGCTCTCTTTTTTCCTCAAATTGCATCCCGTTCATATTGTTTCTGACAGTGAAAAAAAAAAACATTGTCATCCATAAGTCAAGCTAACATCTCAAAATTTCAATTTAACGTCAAATTATTTCAAGTCATTTTCTCACAAGTTTGAGTTAGCAAGTCTAAATTTTGACTTATGGTTGGCTTTTTTTTTTCAGTGGCAGAAACAAACTTCCACACATTTGTATTTCATACATTTGAGTTTCATACATGACAGGATCTATAACTACACAGCCTGCCTGCAGTGAAGCTGCATTCCTCTAACAGTCAGCAGAAAAAACTCACGATAGGCGTGGCTCCTGGAAATTTCTCCAGACCTCAAGATGATTCCTATTTCAGAGACTATTGTTTACTATACTTTTTGTCTACACCCACTAAGGCAGTAATAGCTTTTCCAAGCGAGGGTTGACATAAATGAAATCTTAAATGAATGTGATTATTGTTGATGTCGCAGTTATAGCATATAATTAAAATACATGGTGCTCTGTGCTTTTTTTTTTTTTTTTTTTCACAGACTGAAAGTGTGTCTGTTTCACAATCTGCTGAAAATGACACCTCGGAGCTTCAGGTAATGTGTATATTTATTTCAGTAATGAGTAAATGGTAAATTTCTGACTCTTTGCATCACGTTTAACTGCTGATTTTCACCCAAATGGCTCTGTGTTCCTGTCTGTGTTGCAGAGCCCAGAGGATAATGTCTCAAATCAAGTGAGTTATTTTGGTTCTGAGATCGCCACAACACACAAGAAAACATCTCATCTTAATACACACATCTAAATCATTTGAGTATTCACTGAAAATGTCTCCGTGTGTTTGTACAGAGTTCACAGTCAGAATCCTCAGAATCCACAGAGGACACATCGGAGGACACATCGGAGGACACAACAGAGGACACGGTGGGTCCTATGAGCCTATGAGCCATCAGTGTTACTGTGCATACCGGACATCACTATTATCTTTAAACGATTGTGTTATTTCTGGTTCAAAGTCTTAAAACCATCATCAAATTATTAAGAGTCGTGGGTATAACCATGCAAATTCAAATGCTAAAAGTTAATGTAACTGGAATCAAATGAAACTGAAGTAAAACTGTTCTCTCTGCAATCTATAACGGTTTTCTTTTCCACAAACAGACTTCAGAAGAGAGTGACAGTCAATCTGATGAGAATGATGGGGTAAGATGAAGCAAAATCACATATATTATTTATTTTATTATGTGTAGTACAGAATTACTGTGATGTTTTCTTGGCTCATGTGGTTCACTACCCTTCCACAGATAGACGCCATGGCTGAAACCAAAGACGACAGCATGAGCAGTGAAGAGAATGTCCGAAAGGTGTGATAAACCTTTTATGCTACCTGTTCATTTTATTGAAAACTGCTTAAGCTGAGTTTACAGTTAGTTAACACCGTGCTCTCTTCATTCTCTGCTTTAGAGTTGGGTACGAGTGTTTCCAAATACAGCGAAAGCCCTGAGCGCAGAGGACAGTAATGAGCTGCCCAACACAAACCTGCTGGTGAACCCCACAGACAGCAGCGACAGCGCCGGTGACAGCACAGAAACCACAGCTGCCACTAGTGACAGCAATGCCAGCTCCAGCAGCGAGAGCAACGAGACCAAAGAGAGCAGTGACAGCAGTGATGCCAGCATGAGTACAGAGGACAGCAATGCCAGTGACAGCACCGAGCTGCAACGGGTGAAAGCCAGAGACTGTGTGAATGGTACTCAGAGCTGCGAAAGTGAGGAGAATATCTTCCAGAGTATAGGAGATGATGCTCATTTCTCAGTGGACAATCTGATGGTGCCAGATGAGGATGAGAGGGAGTTAATGCTACGGTGATGACGTGCTCTTATGGCAGCCTCTTGTTTTCCTCTATGAACTAAAACACTTGGACCAGCTTGAACACTTGAGGATGAAAGATTTTGTTTTACACATTGCTTAATGTTTATGGTGGCATTATGCTACATGCAGCTAAATTTTTGTGTGTGTGTGTGTGTGAAAATTATTGAGGTGATATTATCCTAAGTGTTTACTTTGTTTTTATAATAAACAAATAATATAACCGTGGTTTGTGAATGGTTTGGGTGTTTTGGGACACTAACAGTACTTGTAGTGTGTTGAAATACCACCTTAATCAAGGATTTACCATTATGCAATTTTAAACCAATTTAATACATTTTACTGCACTGTTTACTTATTTACTTATACACTAATATCTACTTTGCAAATTAAGATTTTATATGCACAATATTTTAAAATACAGCCACGGACAGTGGCAGGCCTGCTAAATAAATAAAGGGAAAAAAAACATTTGAACCTGTCTCCACTTCTGCAGTAACATATTTTTAAGCCAAATGCAGCCCTGTTAGGGACTGAGACTTCTTATGTGAAATACCCCCCCACGTGGAAGAGGAAGTGAACACGTGTAAAACTTGCTCGCTAAAGCTAATGTTTGCTACGTGCTTTAGCCTGCAGACAGCTATCTGGGATTTGAAATTGATAATTAAATGTGAACGTTTTTAGTAAAAGTGTGCTACGCCAATGCAAACTAAGGTCATAACGGACCACTGCATCACTTATGTTACTATATATACTATAGATTGAAAATGGATGTAACATGGCCGGTTAGCTCAGTTGGTTAGAGCGTGGTGCTAATAACGCCAAGGTCGCGGGTTCGATCCCCGTACGGGCCAACTACATTTATTTACCTTCAGTTTTTGGTGACTGGTGATAACGATGTGTCATCCTTTCTTTGAAATTCCGGATATCCTATGCAGAAGCAGCTGCTCGTTACACAAATCCCGAAATGCGTCCCGGCCTACTTGAAAAGTCGGCACTAGATGGTAGCAAAGGGTCACTCTCGATTGTTTACTAATACAATTTACTTAAAATGAAGCTGCCAGGCAGGAGGAAACGAGGAAGACCTCAGAGGAGGTTTTGGATGTAGTGAAGGATGGTTGGTGTGACAAAAGAGGATGCTAGAGATAGGATGAGATGGAGGGAGGTGATCCACCTCTGCGATTCCTAAAGGGAGCAGCTGGAGGAAGAGCAAGATAACAGTCATGACAAAAAGATGTGAGATGTCAGTCATGTAGTCTATGAACACAAGCTCAGCCACATTAAGCAGGAATATGCATATGAGTGTAAAGAGGCTGCGTTCTAGCAATGGTTTAGACAGATTCCTCAATCATGTAATTAGAAGTAGATGGCTGAGCAAGCTTCATCTTTTATTTGGAGTACTGCAATAGCAGCAAAAAAACAGCATTTCTCCCAAGCACCTTTTTTTTTTTTTTTTTTTTTTTTTGAACATGTTATTTGACTGTCTGCTACTACTTCAACATATCAAAGCGGTACAGATTTTTTCCAGCATGGCCTTTTATTATTAAGTAACAACTGCGTAAGTTCTAAAGCTTTATTTTAAACAAATGTTGATTTCTGTGGCAGCCCTACAGGCTCCAAAAGTTATTCAATGCATTCATAACGCAATAAATTGACAGCTTCCTTTTCTCTTCTGCAAATCTGCACTGAAATCAATCAAAACCTGATGCACTATAGGACTTAAACCATTATGTTTAATTTAAAATGAAAAAAGGCAGCATTTAGTTCTTAGAACATATTTATTGCAAAATATTTTAATAGGTTTGAAATGTTAGGAACAATAAATGAAATCCCAACATCTTGCATTAAACTGATGACATTTACCTTGAACGTTTCGCATCTTAATGAATTTCCTCTTAAACATAAACCTCTTAACAGCTGAAAATGCAACAAAAGTTAAAGACCTTTGACCTTTTGAAATTACAAAACCTACAGGAACTTAACATTTTACAAAAGCATAAAACTGAACTAATTAAAAAAGAAAAAGTTTAACATGCCATAAATCCCATGAAAATCCAAAGCATGAAAATGAGTTTGAGTCACATTGTTATCTGGGAAAGTGAGACTTCAGGTGTTCCTTCAGTGCTGGTATAGTGGGAAGCTCTTTGTGACACATGTGGCAGCGGAGAGGTAGTTTCAACAACTCACTGGCGCCTTCCTTTACAGCAACCTTTCCATTAGTTTCAAGCATCTGAACGACATCTGTAGGAAGAAGAATACTGTCAGCTGTCAGTGCTCAGCCTCAGCCTCCTGGCAGTAGAATCTTTAGGTGGCACAAATCCCCTGGAAGCACAAGTTCTAAAACACATAATTACCAGGTCTCAGTAGATCTTAACGGGGTGCATATGAGCCTTAGTGACTTTATTTACCATTTCAATTCAAAAGCAAATGGCTAATGCTGCAGTCATCATAAATATAAACCACTGAGAATACTGTCACTTTCTGTGAATGGCATTATTATCGTAAGAATGGTTGTCCAAGGTTTTTAGTAGATACACCTATGGAATCAATTTGAAAATCCTAGATGACATCGTTATTGAGTTATCGTGTTCACAAGAGTTTCAGAAAACTTGACTTCTGACCAGAGATTCAAATTCATCCAAGATTTTTAGTAGATGCATCGATGATGTGAATTTGTACATCCTAGGTGGCATCATTCTTATTATCGCACTCACAAAGTTAAAACTTAGCCGCCCGTCTGTGACAATACTCCGCCAGCCTTTTTAGGCTGAGGGGTACAAAACAGTGTTTTGAGTCCACAGTATAAATTATTTGCTTTAAAGGCAAATGATTTCTTAGTAAATGCTAAAAAAAAAAAAATAAAGCTACTCTCACCCATAGACTCAATGAAGTAATCTGTTGTAAATGAGTTCCAGTGCTTTTTGTTCTTTAAACAAGGCGAATCAAAGTCTTGGCTGATCACATGGAGATGAACGTGGCTGAAAGAGAGAAACCAAAGCGACATAAATTTCAATTTCAATGTCACGTTTAAGTTGTAAACATCACTGGATTAAAAAGGCAAGTTTGATGCATTCACAGTTCAGATCTTGGCCACTAGATGGCACCACGAACAGCATGTCCAAAACAGCTTCTGTGCCAAACTGTCCATCACATTTCCCAAGTTTCTCTCCACTGCCTCACTGTGCTTTTATTTTAAAATACTGTGACAAGAAACAAGATGTTCGCAAAGCATTGTTATTCTAAGGTAGTAAACTGATACAGTTAAGAAGGCCAGATTCATTTGTGTGTTTCTGGGCCAGATGTGTGTTGAAGGCCCCTCTCATTTTGAGCTTGCGTTGCAGGTTTTATGCAAGTGGGACCACACCACAATTTATTAAATGTATTTATTTTCATAAAAATAATATCTACATAACATTGCTCTAAAATATTTTAAATACTTTTTTTAAGTGTTAAGTCACACACACACACACAATCAATTTAAAGTGCTTTATATGAAGAATTAAAACCAAATCAGGAGTAGAGGATAAAAAATTAGAGCACAAATGTAAACATTCAATGCAGAAAATGAATAATTAAGGTTCATTTACAATGAGTGGAAAACACATAGTGTACTTATTTTAAGCTTACAGAAGTTTGCATAAAATTTACCTTCAGAACTGATTCTGGTCACACTTTTTTAGCTTTGAGCATGACTGACTTCACAAGCTTTTATTCCTGAAAATAAAACTTAGAGGGAAAAAAAAGCAAAACTCTGACTTTGAAATACAAAACTCTAAATGCCCTGTAATGTAATGTAATCCACATCTCAAGCTGGTTAGCTTGCATATTACACTAACTGGAGCTCAAATAAGCAGCTGCCTGGTACACAAAAAAATGACGTTTATTTTGTTTTAATTTACTTTGAATAGTCTTTTCTTTTCTAAATTTCTCTCTACAATTTATTGGTCTTAATGTTTATTTTGTTCCACCCAGTGCTTGTTTTGTTTCATTCCATCTTTACTTTGTTGCTCTGTGAAGCACTTTGTAAAGTGAAAAACTAGATATAAATAAAGTGTATTATTATTATTATCCAGCTCCCCTGCAACCCTGAAAAGCATAAATGAGAGAAAATGGATGGACGGATAGACGGATGATTACTGATTTAAAACTATATGTATGGTTTTTTTTTGTTTGTTTGTTTTAAATGGCCTAAGTGTTACAGCACCATTCACCAACAGTTATGGCTTACCTCATGCTTGGGATGGCGTGGTATCCTGTGCGGAATGGAACCGAACTAGAATCTGGGCACTGCTGAATCATTTGGTCAGCAACTTCCTGCATGTGTTTCACCAGATCACAGTGCTCGGCACGCAATGCCTTCAGGCTGGGAATTGACTGCCACGGAAGCACAAGCCAGTGGTGGCGAGCTTTGGGGTATTTATCTTTAATAACTACTACTTTATCATCCTTGTATACCTGGAAAAGTTAAAACATGGCTATTATAAAGTCAGAATTCAGTGCAGTAAAAAAAATCCAGCTATGCAGCAGTAAGCATCACACCAATTATAATTCTCTTTTATAGAACAGTTACCTGCATGTTGGGGTCTTGCATTGAAGTCTTAAGGCCTTGGCTCCAGTGTCCAGCACTTTCCTGCAACAGATATCAGGTTTCTTCTGGATAATCTATTCATGGAAGAGCTATAGATGGTCAATAGAGAAATACATTACAATAATCAAAACAAGATTTTTCTTCTTACATTTCTTTTTGGGGCATCACTGTGACTGGCTGACAAAGAGATCCCTTCTGTTTGTTTGGCTGCTTTCATACTCTGAGCTTCCCGCTGGCTCTCTCGGTCCCCTGAAACAGACTCTCGTGGTCTCTTGGTACCACCTTGGCTGCCAGTAGAATCCTCTTTAAACTGTACAGTGTAGGGGTAAAGCTGATTGACAATATGAAGGCACTGCCCAGGCTTTATTTTGACCTCATTGTCTTTACCAACCACCACAGAGTCTACAGAGGTGGGGTTTAAGCCCAGCTTTGGAAGAAAAAAGGGGAGATATGAGACAGACTGTATAGTAATTAGTGGTAGTGGTAGTAGATTTGGGGGGGGGGGGGGGGGGTCCAAATAGCAATGAAAATTACCTTTTTAGGTACCTTACCTGTTTAACTTTGACATAACCTTTGTTGCATTCTGCTTTCAGTTCAACTGGTTGGAAAGGGATAACATTTGCACAGGTCAAAGTTTCCACATTTTTTATCACATCAATAAAACCTTTAAAGTTAGCTGCTTCCATGTCATATTACAACACCTTTAATAAAACAAAAGAGAAGTTTAGGTTGAAAAATCTGCATCTATATACAGCATATGATGTTTAATTGATATTTAAATTGGATGTACAGAATACATTTCTTTATCTTGAGATTTTTGGATTTCTCCGTGCTCGTTATTAAACTTCTATGAAATTTCCTTCTTTTTTTATTTTGATACTGTGACGCTTTGAGCTTCTTCGGTTCATTAGCTGATCTATTTGCTAACGCAGCTAGCATTTAAAAGCTGAGATGCTGTTACCTTGCTGCCGAGAGCATTTTTTGTCTTTGATAGTTGTTTCTGGGCCTCGCCCCAACACAACAGTCTGTAAATGAGGCAATCGGAGGGGTTTATGATTACCCTCCTCGCTGATAAGCCAGCAAACTGGCATTTTATCATCGTTTCTCTTTAGCCTTTCTGCCCGAGTTACATTTACTACAGCTCACGCTTGTTTTGGTCATAGACATACGTACGCCGAGAATCGTCGCGAGAAATACACGTCACGGTAGAGGCGGGTTAGAAGAATCTTCTGGAACAGTCGCTGTGAGCTGAAGCTGTGAGGCGACAACAGTGTCTTCATAAAAGGTTGGAAAACAGTAATTATCTGTATACACCGTGTTTATCAAAGTGTCGTGTATTTGGGGGGTTATGGTCGAAAAAAACAACAAAGCTAACATTTTAGTCTTAGCCAGGCTAAGTAGCTCAAATAGCCTCGTAGGGCCTGAGCAGCCCTAGTCTGTGCCCCTCATCTAACAGCAAACATTAACATTTAACCACCGCCGGGTTATATCAAACTTAAGTAATCGAAGATATTTGAAAAATGACCACAAAGGTCGGTTAACGACACTGAGTTTTTATGTATTTATAAAATCTTGTAATAAACTAACCGACTGAATACAAACATCACGTCCAGTAAAAGATTAAAAATAGTTGAGTTGCCAAGTTTTGTTATCGCTTCAAAAACAAAGATGGCAGGTTGCTTAACGCTGGAAAGAAAACGAAGCGGACTCGTGCAAACTAACTAATATCGTTCATTTTAGAGCGAAAAAGCGTCTTATGTGGGACTCCTTAAATATCTGACTGTTTTTTATAAACTGTATTGAGTGCGAATATAAACCAGGAGGCTGTATTTGTGCGGTTCTGGTGAGAAACTATAGGAAAGAGCTGAGCCTTTAAACCCAGCAGTGAAGGAATGTGGGGGCTCTGTTATGAGGTGAAGGAGTCAGTTGCTACTTTTCCCTTTTGAAGTAAAGTTACAGAAGAATCGTCACCTTCATCTGATCATGAAATATTTCCGGGTTGATAGGAGTTTTCAGGAGTGCCCAAATCACTGAATGGATTGATGAGTATGAAGTTGAAGTAGATTATGCCATGCCCTTTACAGTCACCAGATGGAGATTTAAGGTGGCTTGTTAGATCAGCATTGTCAAAACAGTTCAGTTCAGCATAGCCTGATGTTAAGTCTTCGAGGCAACTATTAGGTTTTGCCATCTCCACTCCACTCCACCAGAAGCTGAACATTTATGAATTTCTTTAAAAAATTAAGGTGGCACTTTTAAGCTTAGTTTTAATGTAGCATTTGTAGCAGTACTGTTGTACTATTAGATGGGTGTACCTAATGTGGTGAACACATTGTGTCAGTGTAACCCTTTGAACTTTCTGGTGCACCAGAAAATTTACAGGTTAATATAATAAGAGGCACAATTAGGTGTGAAGTCACAAGTTTCTTCTTAGTGCTATTTTTATACACAGTAGATGAGGGATAAACTTGGCCAGTTAACTGGAGCACCACATGTAACCCTGGACAGTCAAAAGATGATGCTGATTGTATTTTGCATGCATCCAGATTGGTTGGCAGTGCTTTAACTAGTAGATAAGTGTTTAGAAACAAAATTTACTGAATATTTAAATATTGATGGGTTTTTTTGGTGGGGTTTTTTTTCCCTTTCTCAAGGCAAACATGGTCAAGGAAACAGGCTTTTATGACACTTTGGGCGTGAAACCCAGTGCAACTCCTGATGAGCTGAAAAAGGCCTATCGCAAACTGGCTTTGAAGTATCACCCTGATAAAAATCCTACAGAAGGCGAGAAGGTATGTACTATTTTCTTACTCTAATTAACATCAACTGCTCAACCGCAAGGGTCTTCTGACATTTTGATGCTATCTTTTTGCCCCCCTTCAAAGTTCAAGCAGATCTCACAGGCCTATGAGGTTTTGTCAGATGCAAAGAAGAGAGAGCTTTATGACCGGGGAGGTGAAAAGGCAATAAAGGAAGGAGGAACTGGCGGCGGCGGCGGTGGGGGCTTTGCATCGCCCATGGATATCTTTGACTTGTTTTTTGGTGGAGGCAGTCGGATGCACAGAGAGCGAAAAGGTTGTGCATGAAAACTAATTTCAACTTAGACAGAAGTTTGTTTGTTTGTTTGTTTTGCTGATGTTTCAATCCCTTCAGATCCTTAGACTGTATATATATATATATATATATATATATATATATATATATATATATATATATATATATATATAAAATTTGGACCATGATATGTGGACCCCCATTTTAAAACCTCAAATTAAGTCAAGTTTTTGTTTTTGGTTGTTTTAAATCAAATGTCAAAAGCGAGGAGCATATCTTACTATGAAACTGGATGCTCATACGATTGAGACTCAGTAATGGGTAGGATTTATCCTCTGTTTTACTGTAAATGGGACCATACTTTACAAGATTTAAACATTTTATTGTTTTTTTGCACAGAGAAGTTTCCCGTTGTGGCTGTTAAAAATAATGCAGGTTTAAAGCAGAAGAGAGTGACACATTTCCAAAAAGTATTAACAGTCTTCTAAACTAATAAGGTGGACAGAAAAGGTTTTATTGAAAATGCAAGAATACAAAGACCACATCAGACATACATCTATATAAACTGTACTAGATTTCCATACACAAAACTCTTATCTTCGAGACTCTTGAAAAATCACAGTCTGACCAAGAGGTCATATGATCTCATATCATCGTGCATAGTTTGATTTCTTCACTGCAGAAGAAACAGAAAATTTGTCTCAGACAAGAATTACATTTGTCACAGAGACAAAAGACCATCTGAGAAGTCAGAAAAACTGTCTCATTCTTCAAGCATAGAGTGTGAATTTGTGAATCTTGAATTTTGTTTGTTTACTTATTACAGTTTTTCAAATGTCACAAATATAAGAGAAAAGGCATAATTAAAGCTTGTATTAGTGGTATCTCTGGGAGACTTTTCAAGATGAAGTATTATTGCTGAAATCTGTGATATGACTGACAGTGCAATGTTTCCCCCCCACCACCACAGGGAAGAATATTGTTCATCAGATTACAGTGACTCTGGAAGAGCTTTATAATGGAGCAACAAGAAAACTAGCTGTCCAAAAGAATACCATTTGTGACAGATGTGAAGGTATGTCTCTGCTAAGAAGTTGTTTAGATGTTTGCTAATGTGTGTCACTGGACTTGTTTGGTAATCCCAAAAGGCTTTTCCTTTGTTCAACAACAAAGCATATCAGACTGCTACAAGTGTGCCCTTGTTTCATTTCAGTACAGTCCCTACCGCATTTTGCATTCATATATGGGGCCATTGTCTTTGAAGGGCACACTAGCTGCTTTCATAGTTCGTCTCCTCTGCTGCCACTCTGTGTGTGTTTGAGGGGAGCGGTTCATTTCAAGTTGTTAAACACCATCGTGATGCTACTTATTGTTCTGTGATTACTAAGGGTCATTCCATCTCAAATCTGAGATCTCAGTTCTCAGTTATAATAAGCTAATACTCTGAGATTGGCTAGTTAAAATGTGAAAGAAAAAAATGAAAATATTTTCATTCAACTTTCATGCTGGATTGAGCAAATATCACAAGTTGTACTTCAAAAACAAAAATATTAGTAGATAGTCTAATTGGAATAGAACAAAATTCTGGGGTTTCCAGATGATACTCTAAATATAACACAATACCAAGTGGCATTAAAAACTCAAAAAGTACTCATGTAAAAATTTTCATACATAAAGATAAATGTAGCAAAATAATTAAGAGTAACAAAAAAGGGATTACTTCACATGTGCAGTCTTGCGAGGCCAAGCTGCTGTGTCCACATGGTGTGATCGGTAGTCTGATACAAGATGCTAACCCTGAACCCCTAATACTAACACCTAACCCTAATGCCACAGCTGTTACAGGCAAACAGGGATCAGGCAATCAGTCAAGTAGCAGAGGGGGGCTGTTAATCAATTTCAGCCATTTTAGTGTTAATGAAATTAACAACAGGTTCATTAGAGGGGCGACAATGAGACAACCCCCAAAACAGAAATGGTTTTACAGGTGGAGGCTGCTGACTTTTTTTCCCCTGCTTATTTTTCCGACTCTGCCAGGTTTCACCTCAGACTGTCCAGGAGCTCAGTCGGCAAAACAGACTAGCCTGCTGCAACATTTTTTCACTTAGAGTGTATTTGAATTCACCACTCTAGAGGTTGAACATTTTCATTTCCATCAAATGCTGTGGCATTCTATCGTTTCTAACATATTACCCTGTCCATATTCAAGAAGACTTTATTGTCATTATATGTAAACATATAACGAAATTTGCGTTCCAGAACACCCATCGAAGAGAAATACAAACAGAAACAAACAGGGGATGCAGGTGTCTGAGGTCGTGCAGCCGTTTTGCCGGCGCTAGCTTTAGCAGGAAAACAGAAAGAGATACACTGGGATAGGTAGGTTCAAAAAAATCATCTCGTATTGTGTTCATTATGAACACCTTACGAGGTTCCAGAAAACACCTCAGCAAAGCATTAGCACATTTAAAGCCTGGAGAGCACTAGGGTGGGTAGGGGAGGGGCTGCCAGCGGAGACGAGCAGGATACTGTGATGGCCACACAGCGTCCAGACTAGCAGTTCATGATAATGTTCATGATAAGATGGTACAGTCAGCCTTGGTTGCCAGGATACCAGTTCATACAGGTCACAACAGGGGGCGGGGGTGAAGAGCATCTGTTTACATAACATCTCCAAGAGACGATTTAGATAGACAGCCATCCAAGGCCGTCTGGGAGCCAAATTCCAAATAGTGCAATTGTTTTGCTTCAGGCCGTCATAACTATTTACTGACACACCTTACAGTTTTCTGGTTACCTCTCAGAAGTCGACACAGTACAGCCAGGAACAGTACAGGAACGTTTTCTTCCATCCCCACGGGAATCCATAACATAGCCAGCCGGGTGTGTAGTCGGACCAGAGGAAAGAGGGTTCCCGTTCCCCTTCTCCCAATCTCCTCGTGATGAGAATTTAGCCATCAGTTGTGTTGACCAGATCCATAATTTAATTTCCAGTTCGGGGATGTGTGAAGAGATGCTCTAAGCAGCGAAGCAGCAAAAAGCAGGGGTAGATAGGGAAGGCTGGGGAGAAGAGAAAAATGCGTCTGTCTCCACGGAGAGCAGGAAGGAAAAAAAAATGTCAGGTAGAGTAGATCTTGAAAACATTTAACAAAACAGTTTTCTCAGTTATAATGAAAGTACCACCTGGAAACCCCAGAATTTTGTTCCGCTGGGATTAGAGTATCTACTGATATTTTTGTTTTTGTGGTACAACTTGTTATATTGGCTCGATTCACGACTATGAATTATTTTATGTCAAAAAATATTCTACATGTTTTATTTTGCATTTTTGTGAAATATAACTGTATACCATTCAGAAATTGGCACTACTTGTCTCTTTCACTGTAAAGTTTTTAATCAATGTGTGCTTAAGAATGGGACATTATAGAAGGCTTGAAATTTTTTTTATATTTTAACTAGCCAAAATTCAGAGATTTTTTGAATCTGTCCAAAATTACAGATCCTGATTCACTTTGATGGCAAGAAAGACCTGTGAAAATTTTAGGCTTTTATCTTTGTTAGTTTTTGAGATATTCATGTTCAAACATTGCTTCAAATTCCAGTGTGCCAAAAAAAAAGGCCTGAAAGTGGGTCGATGGACCATTTTTCAAAAATAATATATTGAAAAATATTTGATATATGAAGCTAAACTTTCACAGCAATCATTAAATATGTTCAGTTTTTTTGAAAATGTTATGCAAAGCAGAGATGGTCCAACAGATGGCCCATGTTTATTTGAGATGGAATGACCATGGGATTAGTGAAGCTAAATAATGAAAAGATGTCCTTGGAATTATAATTAATAATAGCTTTAACTTTGTTCTCCAGTTTGCTAACAGTTTGGTTCTCATGGCAGGTCGTGGAGGTCGTAAAGGTGCGGTACAGATGTGCATGTCTTGCCATGGCACAGGAATGCAAGTCCGTGTACACCAGTTACTTCCAGGTATGGTGCAGCAGATGTCCACAGTGTGTCCCAGCTGCCAGGGACAAGGAAAGAGAATCAGCCAAAAGGACCGCTGCAAAGCATGTGGAGGCCGAAAGATCCTGCGACAGAAGAAAATCTTGGAGGTCCACATTGACAAAGGTGAGTGAAATATAAATCATTTGTGTGTGTTTGGTGGTGAAACTAGGAAAAAAAAAGAAAAACTAAACCTGTACTTTCATTACCCGGGGAAATTTACACAGGAATGAGAGATGGCCAGAAGATTGTTTTACATGGAGAGGGAGACCAGGAGCCAGAACTCGAGCCAGGAGATATCATCATTGTTCTAGATCAACGAGACCATCCACATTTCACCAGGTAAAAAGAAACTGTGCTTGAATGTCGTGTGTTCTATTGAATGCAAAAGTTGACAATAAACCAATGTAGACAGATTAATTCTCACATTTTGTTTTGCGCCATGTTAAAATTTGAGCATGACTATAATTATGGGGTTTTTGGTCATTGTACAACCATGAGAACTTGTTTCATATTCCTGGCAGTAAAACAGACTTGTTCCCGGTGGGTGTTGGACTCTGCACAACTCTATTCAGAATTTAGGGACTGAATTTCTAAGTTTGGCCAAGAGGTGGAGGGTTTCTGGGTTGGTGTCTTCAGAATCACCTCTCTGTTATTTGCGGATGATGTAGTTGCTTTAGCTTCATCAAACAGCAGCCTCCAGCTTACACAGGACAGCTGGCAGCAGTGTTTCAAGTGGCTGGGCTGAGAATTAGCGCCTCCAAATCTGAGTCCATGGTTCTTAGGCTACGTTCACACTGCAGCCTGAAGTGACCCAATTCCGATTTTTTTTTATTTTATTTTTTTTATTTATTAATTTCTTTTTTTTTGCGTGGTCGTTCACATTTCCAAATATATGCGACTTGGATGTGATCTGTGTGTGAACAGCAGACAAACCTGGAAGTGTCCTGCATGTGCAGTAGAGGGATCGATAACGTCATATGTAGGGAGCGTGCTCAATGTTTGCGGAAGTCATACATGTTTACCTTCCCGCGTCCGCGTAACGGGACGCAGAATAGTGACGTTTGTCGAGTATCAATGACGTGCAGGTCGGATAAATGCGACCTGACCGTACACACACAGGTCACATTTATTAAAGATCGGATACGTATCGGATTTAGGACCACATATCCAAGTGGCCTGGGTTGCATTTGAAAAAATCACATCTGTGTTGTTCAGACTGGCATGAAAAGATCGGATATAGATCGCATGAGGGCAAAAAAATCTGATTTGGGTCACTTCAGGCTGCAGTGTGAATGTAGCCTTAGTCTGAAAAGGGTGGCATGCCCACTCCGGATTGGGTATGAGTTACTGCCCCAAGTGGAGGAGTTTAAGTATCTCAGAGGGCTTATTTATGAGTGAGGTTTGGAAGAGGTAGGAGATTAATAGACAGATTGATGCAGTAGGTGCTCTACTGGTCTGGAGCCAGTTGAGGTGACTAGATTTCCTCCTGGACATTTCCTAGGTGAGGTGTTTCAGGCAAGTCCAACTGGAGAGAAATCTAGAGTCAGACTCAGGACACGCTGGAGAGATTACATCTCTCAGTTGGCTTGGGAAAACCTCTGTGTCCAACCAGAAGAGCTGGAGAGAGGGAAGGTATCATCTCTGCATCTCTGCTTAGACTGCACCCAGATCAGCATGGATGGATGGATAGATAGATGGATATGTTTACACCAGAAACATTGCTTTATTAAATCTGCGCTTTGCAGTAGCAGAACATGTGGCTTGTTTAGAAAACTGACCTGTGCTTTTTTTTTTTTTTCCTTCCCCCTGTTGTCATTAGGAGAGGAGAGGACCTCATCATGTCCATGGAGTTGCAGCTGGTTGAGGCTTTATGTGGTTTCAAGAAGCCCATTCAGACACTGGACAACAGAACTCTGCTTGTTACATCACATCCAGGTAAATCAAATTATGAAATACTCTTAGATCAGGAGATGTTTTGATCGATAATCAGATTAGTGTGCAAAAATATTCTTTTGTATAATTAATTAACATCAGTAGGTTCAGGTGTGGGTTTTTTTTTTTTTATTGTTCTGCTTTGGAAGATATAAATATATTACTAAAGAAAATTATAAAATGAATAGACACTAATAGGGAAGAATTATCTCATAGTTTCTATAAACCCAGCAGTTTTGCAGGGCTGGTCAGTCAGTGTGGGTGAACCCTTAAGAAAATGTATGGTTCAGTTCATTTATGGAGAGTTCTTTGGTTAGCAGGTGTGTAGTACATTACATGGTACACTACACTTCACTGTTTAGGAAATGAGAAACTGTTATATTTCTCTTTGAAACAAGTTACAACTGATGTTTGAAAGATTTCTCTGTGAAACGTGAACCTGTGTTACACTGACAGCCCCTTTTTCCAGATCAGTTAAAAGTATTTAGGTGTTAGATTCAACTCATTGTGTCATTGTGCACACAAGGCACAGCGAAATGATAGTTCCAGATCACTCATACAGAGATGAGCATCTGAGGTCATGCAGTCAGAGACCAGCGCTACCGTTAGGCAATGTGGTTTAAGCGTCTTGCCCAAGGACACAACGCAACGCAGGGACAGGGGCTCAAACCGGCAACCCTCCGGCTGCAAGGCAAGCGCCTACCCACTGCGCCACATTTCCAGTTATGCATACAGTGAAAGTAGGCCACATGGTCAAAAGGCCACTGGACCTTGACTGTACAATAGTTTAAATAAACTCATTCTTACTCATTTATTTTGAATGGAAATGAGGAAATATAAACAGACCATAAGGATGTAAAGTATTCTCTCTTATGTTTTATGACTGAGGTGGCTCGTGTGTGTGTGTGTGTGTGTGTGTGTGTGTGTGTGTGTGTGTGTGTGTGTGTGTGTGTGTGTGTGTGTGTGTGTGTGTGTGTGTGTGTGTGTGTGTGTGTGTTTTGGGGTTTTTTTTGTTTGTTTTTTTATCAAAGGGGAGTTGATCAGGCCTGGAGACACTAAGTGTGTCTTGAATGAAGGGATGCCCACGTATCGCAGGCCATTTGAGAAGGGGCGTCTTATTATTCACTTCTCGGTAAGAAAGTCCTCAGTACCCAGCTTTTAAAAATCTCTTTAACACTTTTATATTTTTATTGTTCTATTACACATAAATAAAGCACCTGATGATGATCATATTTGCAACGATTTGCTCTAAATGGCCATCTCTTATAATAACAAACCTTACTTATATTTATGCTTTAAATCAACAGCAGTAAAACACCATAAAATGTTAGCATTTTTCTGCAACTACGCGAAAATAGTAATATCATAATATACCTGTATGATCTAATGCAACACTGCAATTAAATTTAAATATGGTTGTTTCCATTAGGTGGTGTTCCCAAAAGCCAATTTCCTCCCGAAACACAAGCTGAAGGAGCTGGAGCGCTATCTCCCAGAGAAGGTGGACACAGAGCAGCCAGACAGTATGGACGATGACCTCTACATCTATGCTGACTTGGAGGACTGTGACTTTGAGAACAGAAGAAGACACAGAAATGAGTACTACTATATGGATGAAGACGACTACGCCACCACCGGTGGTGTTCAGTGCCAGACGTCTTAAAAAGCCCGCAGTCCTCTGCCTATTCCAGAAGTTCAGATCCTCATCTCCAATGCAAAGCACCTTTTTTTTTTTTTTTTAATCTGTGCACTTTTAATTTAGTTACATTTATTGAAATCAGTTAGTCTCTTTAGTTTGTTTGAATTTCATTCATAAAACTGTTTCTCAGTGCCCTGTGGATGTTAAAGTTCCAGGACTTGAACTTAGACTCAGCTTAATGGGATTCCTCGTCATCTGGGACCGTGTTTTAATCTTTTTATTTTTTTTCCTTTTTCCAATTCACACTGTGATTAAAGATGAGGGCTGGTGTAACAGAGGCTTCAGGGAAAGAAAAAACTTAAACTATGACAACCTGCTTTTTGTGCAGTTACACTAAAACTGATGCCAATAGTATAAAAATAACCTTTTTTTTTTTGATAGTGTGGCTAAATCGGCTGTTGTGAACCACTTTTTGAAGACTCATCCGTTTTTGGTGTCTGTAGCTCT
Source organism: Archocentrus centrarchus (assembly GCF_007364275.1). Lineage (NCBI taxonomy): Eukaryota > Metazoa > Chordata > Actinopteri > Cichliformes > Cichlidae > Archocentrus > Archocentrus centrarchus. The sequence continues at coordinate 17,991,829 of NC_044346.1, read as the reverse complement.
TTCAGACATGGAATATGTAACAGCGCTGAATCCATCCATCTGTTAAAGTGACAGCAGGCAAAGATCACTTTTAAGTTAAAGCTCCTCGTGGCTTATTCAGACATCCCTTTGGCTGATGGAGAGAGCCACGGTACGTGCACGATATAAGCTATTTGTAAAAGTTTGTATTTGTGGCGGTGTCATTAAGAGCAGGGACGTCAACCCCAACCCCTCCCACAGAGGCTGGAAGAATGCGCCGGTTCCTCCATGGCGCGTTCTCCCAGCCTTTTAAATTAGAAACTGAGCTGGTGTTTTGCGTTCTACAGCGAGCTGAGCGTCTCACAGAGATGCACACTCATGTGTGTCTGTTTTGACTGTGTCCATTCAGCAGTATGCACACATTACCTGACCCACTGCTGTAACTTTAATGGAAAAGTGATCAGAGTGCTCATTCATACAGTTCAGATGTCAGATTAATGGAAAGAAAGGCACGCGTGTCTGAAAGGGGCTCACGGGGACCAAATGTTTGTATGGTGGTGGAGGTGGATGTGCTTTGAAACTTGATTTAAAACATTTAAGCTGTTCTACCCTTTCAAGGGCTATTTCCAGACTTTTCTGAACAAAATGTGGCAGGAAATCAGTGTAGTCGTGATTAAGACGTGAAGGTGAAGATAAATAACTTCAAATGTCTTGTGTGCTTACAACTAATATTTAAGTTTAGTGTTTCTTTTGAGCTGCAGTCAGCTGTCTGTGATTATGGCGCGCACGTCGACTATAATGTATAATATAAGTGTGAGCGTGTGTGCAAAAGTATGTGCAATCGCCTTATATTCTGCAAGGATATTTAAAATGCTTATCCTAATTTCAGAATTCTATATTTTTTCCAGTTTTTTTTTTTCTTTTTTACTGTATTAGAATAGGTTTACATGCTAATATTAAAAAAAACTCCTCATACTCCACATCACTGCAGCACCACAGTTCTGCCTGAAATGCTCCGCTGTAGCTCCTCTCTCTTTGAGATTCTCCTCCAGGAAAGTCCAGCCTGCTCTGATTGGTCAGAAAAAGCTGTCTGTCAATTAAATCTTAAGTTTCTTGGGACCTGGGAGTGCATGAAGACTCCTGTGTTCACTCATTCTGACAATAACATTTTGTGTGCTTTGCTTATGGATAAGACATTTTAGTGGAGACCTACAAGACAACTGCTTGTTTTTTGTGTGTGTGCCAGACGAATGGTTAGATGAGCATTATGCAGATGTTATACAGTGACTGGCAGTTTTACAGCAGTGTATTCTGTGGGTGACTTTTAGGTTCCTTAACTGTTCACAAAAGGCTACACAGCACACTTTAACAGGCACTCAGTTCCTTAATGGCATTTGTTTTTCTCTTTCTTATTCCTGCATGATTCCTGATTCTTATCATTGCTGCATTGGATATATCACTATACAATAATAAAGCATAACCAGGGCCATTTTGAATAGATATGATTTCTTATGATTAAATTAGTGGCATGGTTAAAAAGTGCCAAGTTGTGGCTACATTGTACTCACAAATGTTTGTGATGTGTAGCCTGTTTTTTTTATTTGAGTAGTGGGTTTAAAATCATTAGAAGACAGAGTTTAAATGACAAATCACGACAGGAGTTCAAGGGTATATTCCATATTTCTTGTCAATCTTTTCAAAGCCAAATGAGTAATGGGAGTTTATGGAAAATCAGCAAACTTAATACCTCATTAAAGTGTCTGCCTGTTTGAAAGCCTTATCATAACTTAGTTACTTGATTAATGCAGTTTTTTTGTTGTTGTTTTGTTTTTGTTTCAATGGTGTTTACCTTGGATGTTGTAAAACAGTCATGCTCACAGAAGAGGGGGGTCTCCTTAAGTAATGTAAGTAATTCTTGAATGCAGATGTGAATTAGAGTCCTCGTAATGTAAGGGGATTTTGATGCAAAGTTTAATTTAGAAAAATGTTGCCAAGGTTTTAAATTAACTGGATGCATGTTTGGACCAGTGGTCTACTTGTGCTCATGTTTTCTAAATAAATGTGATTTGATGGTCTTTGTAAGTTTCTGTGTAATAATGCTTGTGTGATATCTTTTAGAACCTTTGTCTCCACTGTTTATGATTAAACTGGATTTTATACCCAGATATTAAAATTCAGATATCCTGATACAGTTCTAAACCAGACTCAAAGTATTTTTTTTCTCACTCCCTGCATCTTAAACTCTTGTGATCATTTAGTTGGCTGGAAAATAATAGGAAAATAGAGGGTTTTTTTTTTTCCAGTTTAAATGAAATTGTGCAGATTTGAATATTTGCCGGGCTTTAGTTAAGTTGTGAAACAAAGTAGACACCCCCCCCCCCCCCCCCCCCCCCCCAATTCTAAGGTTTTACATATCAGGGCATATTCAAAATTCTTCTTGTCCCTCACAGGTTCTAAAATGAAGTCCATACAACCTCAGATGACATTTATTTAACAAAAATGAAGCAAAAATTTAGAAGCAGTATATGAAAAACTACACTATATTGCCAAACGTATTCACTCACCCATCTATATCATTGAATTCAAGTGTTCTGTGGCCAAAGGTGTATAAAATCAAGAACCTAGGCATGCAAACTCCTCTACAAGTATTTGTGAAAGAATGGGTTGCTCTCAGGAGTTCAGAGAATTCCAGTTTGGTGTTCTTGCTAATAAATATTCAAAGTCAACTGTTAGTGGTATAACAACGTGGAAGTTACTGGGAATGACAGCAATTCAGCCACAAAGTGGTAGGCCACATAAAATCCCAGCAGGGTCAGTGGATGCTGAGGTGCATAGTGTGCCGAGATCACCAACTTTCTGCAGAGCCAGTCCCTACAGACCTCCAAACTTCATGTGGTCTTCAGTTAGCTCAAGAACAGTATATAGAGAGCTTTATGGAATGGGATTACATGGATGAGCAGCTGCAAGCCTTAAATCACCAAGCACAATGCTACTGGACTAGAGCAGTGGGGATGTGTTCCCTGGAGTGATGAATCAAACCCAACCCATCTCATAGATAAGTCTGGATTTGGCAGCTGCCAGGAGAACAGTATTTGTTTGACTGTATTGTGCCATGTGTAAAGTTTGGTGGAGGGGGGATTATGGTGTGAAGTTGTTTTTCAGGAGTTGGGCTTGGTCCCTGATTTCCAGTGAAGATACTACTACCAAGATACTTCGGACAATTTCATGCTCCTAACAGTTTGGGGAGGGCCTCTTCCTGTTCCAACAAGAAGGGGCCATCTAAAGTAAAGTCCATAAAGACATGAATGAGGAAGTTTGGTGTAGGAGAACTGACCTCATAAAGAAAAATGGTTCTGGAGAATGGTCAAAAATTCCCATGAACACTTCCCAGAAGAGTTGAAGTTGTTATAGCTGCAAAGGGTGGGCCAACATCATATTAAACCCCACGGATTAAGAATGGGATGTTAAGTTCATATGCGTGTGAAGGCAGACAAGGGAATACTTTTGTCAGTGTAACTGCACCCCATTATTCAGTAACTTATAGAACCACCTGTAGCAGCAATAACTTGCGGTTATCGTTTTCTGTGTAACTTTATCAACCTTTCACATTGGAGGAATTTTGGCCCACTCTTCTTCACAGGTCATTGAGGTTTGCAGGCATTTGTTTATGCACAGCTCTCCTAAAGTCCCACCACAACATTTCAGTCAGGTTGAGGTCTGGACTTTGGGCCATTGCAACACCTTGGTTCTTTTCTTTTTCAGCCATTCTGTTATAGATTTACTGCTGGGATTATTGTCCTGTTGTTGTCCAGTCTTTTTCTAAGTCTAGTGTCATGAACTTTAACATTTAACATGCCAACTGAGGCCTGTACTTGAGCGTTGCACGGTCTGACCTTGGGGTGAATTTGCTGGGACGTCCACACCTGAGATTGGCATGTGTCTTGAATGTTTTCCACTGGTGAATAATTTTTCTCATTGCAGAATGATGGACTTCAGTCTCTAAGATCAATGCTGATGTCTTTCCTTCTTGGCACTGTGATAACACAAGCCTGAATGCTCCAGATCAGCAAACTGCCAAAATTTGTAATCAAAAGCACTTGATTAACTGATCAGCAAGACCTGGCTGCTACTTGTCCTCTTAGCTCCTAGAATCCTTAAGGGTGTACTAGTGTAATATGCCATGTTGTTGTTCATCTGAGGTTGTATTAAAACCAGTTTAGAATCTGCTGGGGGGGGGGGGGGGGGGGGGGGTGTTATGTTTTGATACGTAGGACCTTAGAAATGAAAGATGCTGTACTTTCTTTTTCACCATGACTGTATGACTGTGTTCTCATATGATGTCATTAGATTGGTCTTTGAGAATTGTTTTTTCTACACAATTTCCAAACACTTTTGACTACAAGGACACGCTAAACAAAGGTAGAATAGTTTGAAACAGCTTTAAAAAATTAGAAACATCTCAGGTTCTCCAAAACTAAATCCTGTTACTTCTCTTTGTATTATTTCTTCCCCATCTGAAAATTCATTGTTACTGTACAGTCAATTTGATTGTACTTTTAAAAAAAATGTTATAAATGCAGTACTTGGAATAATTGCCATGTATGGAGTAAATCTAGTACTTAAGTGAGATATAAAAAAAAAATGACACAAACAACTGATTTTGAATTTTATTATCATTTATCATGTGGCTGGAGGTATTATGTACAACATAATGAATATACCAAAAATAAAATTCAGTGGCTAAACAATATCTTGCAAAGACAGATCGTGATAGTACCAGGTAGTACAAATAGTTACCGCTAGAGGGAGTCTGTCACAGGCATACATATTGTATCAATGCACAGGAACACCAGACACAAGACAATAAATGTGTAAATAAAACACATTTGTTTTGTTTTTTTACGCACAGGATACAGAATGTGTCACTGGAGCTCCGTTGAGGTTTATCATTTGTCATCATGCATATTTTAAAGGACTAAAAAAAATGACTGTAGAGCCATATTTAGACAGTGCACTGAGGTAGCATGCAGGGTACACAGAGAACAAAACCAATCATGATGCTGGAATCATTATTTGAATCAAAGCTAAAAAAATATATATATATATATATTATAAACTAAAGCAGATAAATCATATACCTGATATTGTTTGTTTATGCCCAAACAAGAGGCAGTTTCTATTATTATTTTCACAACAGTTCACCATCATGCATTTTCATGTCTAATAAAGACAAAAGAGATGAAAATGGGGATTCAAACTGGTGATGCTGGATCCATGAGGAAACGTGTGTAGGGTATGGAGGACCTAAACATCGCACTGCAAGATGTAATAAATTATAAATGACTCCATAAATAAATTTACTTCAAAAAAGACAAAGGTATGGCAGGGAATTTTTAAATTGCAGCTTTTTGAGATCATCTTTTTTTTTTTTTTAGGGAATTTGTCAGCTTAAAGAGAATGTAAAATACTGACAGCCTTAAATTTTGACGAGGAATCCAAAAACATCTCTTCCACCTTGTCCAATTCTAACCGATTCTAATCCACCATCAGATGAAACACACTGATATTAGTTGGTTGGAAGAAATTACAATTAATTAATTCAAAAATATTCATCATTTGTAGAGGTTTAAAGTTTATTCTTGAACTTTCAGTCATGTGACGTGGACTTCTCTGCAGCTGTTCACCTGCAAAGGATTTGATCTATTAAGTGCTGTGTCTGAGTTTATGAACCTCATCCTTAAAAAAACAATAACACAGAATTCCTTAAAATGGAAAAAAAAAACAACTTCAGTTCGTAAATTAATTTATGATTTACAGATGAATTTCCATTTTAATTAATGGCGTTTTTAAAGTATTTTTATGGCACAAATAAACTAATTTAATACACCATGTAAACAGCTGTGTAGGTCCTCCATATTATGATGCAGGTGACACTTTAAGGCTTCCATAGCCTTAGCAGGCCGTCCTCACTGTAAGTGGCGATCAGATTCTCATGCGGGTGGTGAGTGATGCCAATTACATCTTTCTCGTGAACCTGTAGGTGCAGAGAATACAGATCACCACATATTCTCCATCACCCATTAGCTGCTCCCACCCACCGCTTATCCTATTATTGTTACTCAGCAGCAGTGACACAGCTAAACAATAATTACACTATAAAGGTAAAGATCCTGGGAGTTCTATACAGTAATATAATGTGGCTTTCTTTGTAAATGTATGTACAGTGGAGTACTATAAAAGCTAATGTGTTTGAGGATTAGCTTTTATAGTTTAATACATTTTTATAGTTAACATGCAGCCAGTCCGTGTAAAGGAATGTTTAAGTATTATAAGAAGGTGTAACATCCAAAGGAGGTAGGTCACTGAGATTATGGAAAGCTAAACAAAGAAGAATGCACATTTTTGTGTTCAAATCCAAAATGTAACAGTGCTGTATAATAATGTGTGATGGGGTTTTTTCTCTACTTGAGTGGCCAAAAACAGCACTGAAGTTTAGCCAGCGAAGAGCCACCATAAAGTGATTTATTATACCTGGCCAGCATTCATCTTTAGAGTGCTTATTAAAATAAAATGCCTTCCTCTAACTGTGCAGTGAAAAGAGTAGGAAATATGCAACAAAGCTGAATGTTAGCCATAGCCCAAAAAAGGCAAAAAATATTTTTCAACAACTTGCAACAAGTTTTTAAAAATTGGCAGACGCAGTAATGTAGGTACATTTTACGGTCATAAACCGTTTATGGAGATTACAGTAGGAACACTGAAACAACTGTATGGTTGAGATCAACAGCTGACAGCATACAGTAAAGCTTGTCTTCTACACATGATATTTATTTTACAGTAAGAAATCTCACAGTGAGTAAATAAAAGTTTCAAGCTGGCAAATCTACTTTACTGTAAGTCAACCCAGAAGGTTCTCAGGGAGTGGCTGAAAAACACCAGCAGCCCAGATTTTTAATAAGATGCATAAACTGTTTTAATACTAAGTGAATATTAGCAGCAGCACTTACAGTCAGCATTTTCTCCAGCCTTCCTGTTGTATAGCTGAAGCAGTAGAGCACTAAGTCCTCCCCCACACAGTAAATCCACTCCCCGCGGGGTGACAGGGTGCAACACACAAAGTCTGCTCCTTTTCTGTCTGAGCTGAAGGTCTTCACAGTCTGAGGAGACAGAGAGAGATGTTAAGCTTCCACAAATATAGTCAAGTGTTTTGTGAAGCTAAAATGCCATCAAAAGGCTGAGATAATCAATCCATTTTAAATCATTTTTAAAGTGCTTAAGAAGTTTTTGACAAAGCCAGGGAAGCTTTGGCTTTCATTTAGACTGTGTACAAAAGTGATTTAGCCATTGTGATGTCACCCACCTGATGTCGACTACTCTTCTGAAGGCTTAAATTGAGCATGTAGGCTATCACTCTCTGTTTTATGGTATAGTTTACAATTAAGTGTACCATGAATTATAAAATTAAATGTATTCAATAAGATTTGAAACTGATAACTAAGACTGTATACTGATTCAATTTAATTCAATCGAAGTGTATTTATATAGCACCAAATCAGAACAAACAGTCACTTAAAGGCACTTGGTATTGTAAGGTAAACACCATACAGTAGTTACAGAGAAAACCCAACAATCAAAACGAGCCAGTGACAGTGGGAAGGAAAAACTCCCTTTTAACAGGAAGAACCCTCCTGATAAGGAAAGTGTTTACTGAGGTATTGAATAAAGAGAGACACAGGGTTGTTTTCCCAATTTTTTGACTCCTATAAAATAAGACGTCTTTCTGCATCCAAATGAGTTGCACTGCACTGGCCATCAGAAAGAATGCATGGGGGGGGTATATAATTATATATATATATATATATATATATATATATAATTTTAGTAACTCAGCTAGAAAACAATATTTTGTTTTTACACTGTAAATCAAATAAAACAATTTCAATTATCACCATCAGTCATAGGAAACTTTTTTTTAAACAATGTTATGCTTATTAATTAAAAATTAACTTGAAGATGAATCGATAATAACATCTGTTAATGCAGCTGTAAGATTTAAAGACTACGGATGATAAGAATGAGTTGCAGAGCTCTCACCTGGCCACGCATGCTCATGATGACCACAGCGTTGGAGTGGTTGCAAACCACAAAGTGCTCTGGATTTTGGGGGAGAGGGATCACGTTGTTGACGGGGACATCCGGTGTCCTCGACAGACATTTGAAAGTGTGGACGCAGTCACAGGACTTTGTGTTCCAAATCTAAATAATACATGAGGAAAAATCCCAGATTTTAGAATAATGCAGCACGTTCTCAGCTGCAGTATTTAATAATACTAATCAGAACAGATCTGAATGACTTTGTATAGTCAGCTGATGTGGCTCCACATTGTTAATGCAAATTGTACCTTCACGGTGCCATCTGATGAGGCGCTGACCATGTGAAATCCCTCTTGAGTGAAGAAGGCATCGTTTACAAATGATGAATGGCCGTTTAACTCCTTTAGTGTCTTGCCTGACCTCAGTTCGTGGATTCTGGAAATTACATTGTTGAGGGATTAATTGACATAAAGGACACTGAAATCAAATACAAGGGCAGTGCTGACTCATTCTAACAATCCCCTCTTCAACCCAAAGAGGGGATTTTTCTCGAGAGCAGGCAAAATGTGCCACTGAGCTGCCGATGTTGCTATTTTTAGCTCCTCTGAGTGGCTGGGTGCAGATTTACTTAAGCCATGACAAAATGGCTAATGCTGACTGATTCGCTTCTTCTCCTGCAGGACGATATGTCATTTGTAAACAATTCTCCCCGCTTGTGGAATTTCAAGTAGAGGAACACGTTGCAGCTTTGTCTCTGAGCACATGGTTTCTCAGCTACACCCACACAGCACATGTGCTTCCAACACCACAGAGAGGCTCAGCCCACACCCCCAGGAGTCAGAAATAACATTCAGCTCCTCAACGGTGAAGGGGATTCAGTGCATGCATAAGGAGCGAAAGGAAGACTTTGTAGGCACTGCGTATTTACAGGTGCACATATGCAAACATGTGATGCTGGGCATTGACTGCTGACGATAGTGAGGCATCAACTACTTTTATGTTTCCTCAGCATCTTACACTTGAAGTTGAGCGTGATTTTTTTATGATTTGGGGGGGGGAATGGTACGCTTCATGAACATGGATTCTGTTCCTAAAGTGGCAGAGATGCTGAGTCACTTCAGGTACAGTTTAAAATGCGCTCTATCAGACAGTTTTGAAAGCATTAAAGGATTTAAACGGACAAATATACGAAAACTTCAGGGGGGGGGGGGGCAAAACATCAACCCTTTTTTCTTATTTTTTGCCAACTTGTCTCCAATCTACTTTTCAACATTTTGCTAATCCACCGTGGGATGTAGAAAGAGCTCACAGCCTTCTTCCTGCTGAACTAACGCCCATGTGTGCGCCTTCAAAACTTTTGTGAATCATGTCTGAGGGCAGTCAGATCTCGCGCTTTCCTCCCACGGTAGACAAGGCAACTTTTGCCACAAGGCTTCCAATTTAAAGTGGCTTCCACTGTTTTTTGTTGTGTCTGTAAATGCATTTTTTTTTTTTTAAATGAAAAAGGATTTTATATTTCTATTTTCAGTGTTAATTGTGCAATTCAGTGTAATTTGTGTGGGGGTCTCGAAGTCCTCCACTTAAAATGTACAATATTTTTATAGTTAGTCTAAATGTAAACACATTAGTATCAGCCCTGCAAATTTAAACATCATGCAGGACAATTCTAATAATGTTCTGACTAAAATTACACAAAGCAACACACCTGCATAATATAAACACACATGCAAATTCTCTTTATTAAGTAGGGCAGGAGAATAGCTGCAGTCTGCAGTGTGTTCACTACACATTGAGTCCCACCTGATGGTGTGGTCGAAGGAGGCACTGAGGATCTGGTTGTTGTCTTTGGAGAAGCCCAGACAAGTCACACCTTTGTTATGAGCGTGCTCAAACCTACGAAGACACAAGCCGCTCTGGATCTTCCACACCTTCCCCAACAGCACACACACACACGCACGTACACACACATTTTGAAAGAATAGTTAAAAAAAAAAGTATATGTAACTATATTAACTCAGCAACATTTTCACAAATGTTTAAAAAGACTTCGCATCACGCTGTTATTGGTTGTTAATGTGAGAAAATACAAAAATCCAATCCAACCTTTATTTTGCCATTCTGAGCTCCTGTAGCCAGTAGATCTGTATCCTGACTGAAGCACATACACAGCACAGCATCATCCATCATCATGAAGCTGTCCTGGGCCTGATACTTTAAGTCCTAGTTCATTCAGTCAACACAAGCATCAAAACATTGTTCGAACAAGGAAAACAAAAAGAAGAAGTTGTGCTGTTACACAGTATGTAGGAGGTGATATGTTCACTATTTCTGGTTTCATGATTTGAAATAAGTTTACCTTGCTAATTTTTCCACTGTTGAAGTTCCAGACCTCAATGAACCCATCTACTGACCCCGTAATTAAATACTTTCCATCAGGTGAGAAACGGGCACATTCCACATGTGACCGCCGACCAAACTGCACACAAAGAAACTGCTTATTAGCGCTTGCAGCAGACATGCTTTCCTATTTGATTTGCAGCCTGAAATTCATACACGGGCGAAGAAATAAAGCGCTAATTAATATCAGGAGACCTCAGGGAGACATAAAGTTTTCCAATAGCCTGCTGCTGTGTGGGCCGACTATTCTCACTTAATGACCTTGGGCAGAAAATAAGCATGGATGAGCAACTCATGCTGCTCCATCTGGATTTAAGTGATGAGAGCACAGCCAGAGACTGGATGAAGTGCCTTCAGGTGTACAAAGTAATTAGTTTTGGGTGTGCAAGTGTATACTGGGCTAATAACCAAGGGAATAAAAACATAAAAGCCTCTTCTTTAACCTTCAAACAGTGGACACTTATGTACAGGTGTGACGTATTTAATCATAAAAAAAGTGTGCTACAATTAATTTGTCAGTCTACATTTCCAACAACTTTCATGATTTTTTTTTTTTTTTTACAGGAACTGGAGTTTGTTTTTCTTTCATTATAGGCTTTAATTTTATTTGCATTTTCCATTTCTGTTCAGTCCATTGTAATGTTTTGCAGTGAACCACGCAGTTCAATTAGTATATGCAGTTTAATAACAGAGTAGACAAGTAGGGAAGCCTGCTGCTTTCAGGGATATTCAGACAATGTCTGTCGCTTAGTTACCCAAATAATATATTTCTGGCTATGAGCTTTGTGTGGATGAACAGCTGGCAGCTTTCAGAGGGAGGTGCAGTTTCAGGCAATACATCCCTTCTAAACCAGCCAAGCATGACATAAAGATCTGGTGAAGCTGTGATGTCAAAATTTTGTGGAGAGGATTTGGACTACTGATTTTTTCAGAATTCTGAGGAAAAAAGTCAGAATTCTGAAAAAGAAAAAAGCATGTTAGAATATCTGTAGATAAAGGAAACAGTGTAGGAATGATAAACACAAATACAGCCATTAAAAAAAAAACTATGCCATATTTAACCCCACTCATTCAGCTACAAAATAAAATTGTTCTCCAGACGCCATTACGGACCTTGATGTGGCGGTACAGCTGGTTTGGAAAGCTCTCTTTCTCCACATATCTCTCCTTACTGGCAGTGGTATCAATGGTCATATCAGGGGAAAGATGATCTGTATGTATTCTCATAGACTGGAACATGGAGAAAAACAGTCAGCAGAAAACATCAAGCTGGCTCCTGTGCTAATGTGAAAATCTAAAAAAAAAAAAAAAAATATATATATATATATATATATATATATATATATATATATATATATATATATATATATATATATATATATATATATATATATATATATATATATATATATATATATATATCAAGAACTCTGAGAGCTTCCAACTTTATTTATTTTCATTTTCATGTTGCTGTCCAATAATGCAATGCAACTTCTGGCAGCAAGAAGACTGAATTGTGGCACTCGTACTTTTGCTTGTGTTATTTCCGCCCCTCTGTTTCCCACTTAGAAATATTTTTCAAGCCCAATTTCTTTTGGAGTTTCTTTCCCCTCATTTTCAACATGATCGCTTATAATCTTCTATGGATTAGACAAGTTATAACTGAAAGACAGTGGAGGCTAGTCGTAACTTTGCTGTTACTTCAAATCTTTACCTGGCAACACTTGTGTAACCAATCTATCAAAAATAGCAACTCGCACTGGAGGATGTACAGTACAGTGTGTCTTTGAGAACTGAGCTTTGTTTGTTTGTTTGTTTTAAAGCTTACCTGCAGGCTTAAAACTTTAAATCCCTCAAAAACTGGTTTCAAATTTAAATGATTTCTTTCCACCCTTAAATATTCATGACATGAATGTGCAGCATTTGGAAGTTATGGAAATGTTCATACATTTTTTAAATATTTTAACACCTAAAAAAAACTCAGCTAAGGGTCTTGACCAGAAGCCACAAAAGTGTGGGTGGGATCTGCTGACTGTTGTGCTTTCCTGTTGCCCTAAAACATGAAATATTCTTACTGGGACTCTTCTGGGATTTAACCAAAACTGTTTGAAGAAAAACTGTGTTCGTGTAAGACAGTTAAAGTTGGAAGAACTGCAGAAAAGACCCCTTTGTAACCTTTAAGAAACCCTAATTAAAGTGATGTTGGTGTATAAAAAAAGATAAAACTGAGGTAATTTGTTTGGTATCTTTGACTTCTTATCGCAGACTGTCGTCTCCATAGATTAAGATGTTTTGTTTGCCATGTAATTAGAGCCAGTTTTTCACAAGAATGTCGATAAGTATACTTACACTGACTTGTTCCAGGAGTCCTATGAGGCGGGAAGGGGGCACCACACTGACCTCCCTCACCAGAGCCTCAGCTATGGCTCTGCGCCGCTTCTCCTTGCTGCTTCCTTTTGGGTATGCCTGCAGCGGGAATGAAAGGATGTTACTTACCTATAAGGCACTCTCTGACGCAGCTGTTTGAATGCTTTGCTTTCTTACCTCACGAGGGTCAAAGTAGGAGCATGTTAGCAGGTTCTCCAAGTGGCTGTACCTTTCTGGCTGGGTCTGCTTTAACATGATCATCGGGTCAGTTTGTCTAAGGAGCGAGCGAGCTGCGCCCACCTCCCTCATTTCAATGAGCTCCATTACAACCTGTTGATGAGAATGTGATCAGATAGATAGGTAGATAGGTAGATAGATAGACAGATTTCAAGCCAAGCAAAACATTAGGCGAACATCCAAAAGCTTACCTGCTCATAAAGGTCAATAAGTATGTTGTCAGGCAGCTTGAGAGATTCGATAGCCAGCAGGACTGAATCCCAGTGGCCTTTGTTTATATCTGCAATAAAGCTTTCAATGCTTTCCACTGTGTTGAGGGAGACAGTGGTTTCCTCCTGTAATGTGGTCAATGTTCGGTAGAGGTTGTTCTCCTTGAGGTACTGCATTATCAGGCGGATCACACTGCAGAGACAAAGGGCAAAAGCTCACAGAAACAGTATCTTATTTCAGATGCTGCGACATGTGGGCACAACCTTCAAAGGAAAGGGTCCCTAGGACAGCACAAAACCAGTGATTCTGTCTCATGTGGACTTTTAGTCCCACTTTAGAGCCATCTGCTGGATATAATGTTGTATCCAGTCTTCTCCTCTGCTGCCACTCTACCAGAACTGTTCTGCTGGACATTCATTTTTATGGTTTCAATTGCACCAGTTGCACCTGCAGATTAAATTAACCTCACCCACTGATTCCACAAACCTATATATATATATATATATATATATATATTTTTTTTTTTAGCTAAATTTACTCCACTTTAAACAACACCCTACAAGATAAGATAAGCATAAATTTGAGATTCCTGCAATTCTCTGTTCCTGCATTCCCTACAGGAATGACTAACCAACAAAAACAACACACCCCCTTCTTTACCAGGGGGGCGGTGAGCATATTAGATCAACAGGCACATGTGGCGGAATCAGCCCCTGACTGCAAAACAGCCCCTCACACATAGTATAGCTACAACCGTTTGAGCAGTCTCACGTGCCAAATTGGCTATTTGTAGGCTACACCAAACTGATCACAATAAACAGGATATTAATAATATGGGAGGTTTCACAACAGACCAGACGTCACGCAGACAATAAACAACAGCGTAATTTCAAATACTCGTGCAAAGGCTCAGTTTACGTGGATTATTTTTTTTTTCCGAATTAAAAATGAGAAAGCGGCATTGATCGCACGGACAGAAACATACACACAAAATAATAATGATAATACAGTCATGAAATAAACGGCAAATGCATGACAGCAGATAAATGCGCCTCTAATGTTTAAGAAAACATCATTCTTTACACGTTAAATCAAACAGGTGGTGTGATCACTTTTTCTGCTTCATCAGTGAGAAGTTTATGTTTGCACACAAACAAATGAAAACAAAGAGCGCACTTACTCCGCGGGTTCCATCTCCACAGCCATGCTGATGTTGTCTCCTGCTGTTGCCGCACCGGACTGACGGTTGTGGCGGCTCAGCTCTGCTCTATAGCCACGTGAAAGACGTCTGCTGAGGACCACCCACTACACGTGCTTCTCCTGTGTCTCGCATTATTATTTATTTTTTTTTTTTTTTGGCGGCGACGGGCAGCAGTCCCAAACCCTGCGACTGACGCCGCCCCCTCCCCTCCTCGACGTAGGCCGACAGAAGAAAGATGTTTCGGAGCACGTTGCGTGCAGGAGACGCGGCTGTGCTCCCAGATGCTGCAGCGGCAATCAGCCACATCCTCATCCACAGCAGCAGCAGCAGCAGCACCGACAGAACCTCGTGGCTCAGAGCGTGCTCCTCTGTGGGGGCCAAAACATCACTCTGACCGTCCTCTAACGGAAACCACCTTTGTCCTACTCATCGGTATGCGCATACAGAGCTGGGTGCGCATTATCCCCCTGAGACCTTGTGTCCACCGCTGTAGTGGACACACACAAAAAAGTTAAATTAACAAGTGCCTGCCCCCCCAATTCCTAGTAGTATATGAACATCTTTGAACTATCAGATCCTGTAGCCACACGTGGTGATTAACAACAGTGACTGGCTTTTCCTCTAATTACGCACTACGGTTATAAAGCTTTATTGGATTGTGGGTGTAAATCAGCGACATTTGCCACTTAAATGTTTATTTAAACAGTCGGCTTCTGCATATAGGCACATGTTACTCACATCTGCAAAACCTGTTAGTGAGCCTCGTTGATCCATAATTGGGTGTTTACTGGCATCACGCGCCGTTAATTCTGCATCGGGAAAACTAATGATCTTCCAGAGCCTAAAATAAATAATATAGAGGGGACTGTATATATATATATATATATATATATATATATATATATATATATATATATATATATATATATATATATATATATATATAAAAGACGTCCACAGGAGTGTTATCTGGTGAACGAGGTGGCCAGGGAGTCGGGCCATCCCTTCCAATCCATTTTAATAGGGGTTCATTCATCCTCTGTCATAAATGGGGTACCTGAAATACACAAATATAATGTGATTAAAAACTTTGATAACTACTAAGTACATAGAACAAATCTGATTAAGATATCTCATCAACTGCCTTTGTAATACATTTTTTAAATTCTAAACGGACTTTATAAGCAAATAGAAGCAACCGTCATTGTGAGGCAGATGTCAATATTTATGCTATTTTGAGAACAGGCAAGAAAGCTCACCAATAATTAACGTGATAAATAAACCCCATAATATGATTATAGGCTAATAATTAGAGCAAGATATGAGCATTTATACCTTGATACAGACTAAAGCACTGTACTGTCTGCAGATGTTCACAGCTCTGTCAGTAGCAGTAGCAGTGCATATAAAGGATGCTTTATTTGACCCTTGCGATGCGGAGGCTGATGCGGGCATCGAAATCAGTATTCATGATGGATCACCTCTCAGCTGTCTGATGCACACAGCAAGCTGAACTTTGTTTTTCTCTGACCATTGTGCTTTTCCTCTGAAGGAAATCTTTGTGACGCACACGTCTTATCAAACGCAGAGCTGTGATGGCCGAGTGGTTAAGGCGTTGGAGTCGAAATCCAATGGGGATTCCCCGCGCAGGTTCAAATCCTGCTCACAGCGTTGATTCACCTTCGTAGGGGGTGTGGCACTCTCGCAAGACACTCTTTAACAATATCTGTCGACCTTCATTATTGAAAGTTGTTGCTTATACTATAGTGATGAAAAAAGAAAAACTACAACAGTATTTAAATGAACAAAGATAAGTTCTCACACACCTTCGTGGTTATTCCGGATTTGGCTATCGTGATTTAACAGATGGTTCATGTGCGTCTTATCACGTTCTCGTATCTTCTTTGAAATACCGCGAGGTTGAGCAGACCAGCGTTCTGAACAGGTGGGCCCTAATTGGCTCTCCCACGCTATTTGAGCGGAGGTTTTCTCGCTCATTGGTGTCCTTTAGTATTTACGCTGAATATGTAAAGAGTTTGAGAAAGTTTTCATTTTAATTTTTTTGCTCATGTTTCTCTTTCATCGAAGTGGCCGAAATATGCCCACGAACAACAACCAGGTGAGTTTAATCGAGGACTGGTCCCTTAGTCCTCACCTTTATTCAAACATCTAAATTTAGTCTTCTGGCGATGCGGTCATTTGACATATGAACGCTAAAGAAATTAAGGCATTTCGAAGTGGACTGGATACAGTGTATCTGGGCCTGACGTTTTCGTCTCTCTGCTGTCTCTCTGCAGAAGGTTCCTTGTGCAGCTGGCAGGCTGGCGAAGCTGCCTATAGTTAGTTCGGCTTGTGCCAGCCTATCAGTCTTGTACACTGACACAAAATCCAGGCATCCCTGCCTGAAGTCTGCGTGTGAAGTGCTGGAGAGCAGTGTGACAGCTTTAGGCATAGCAGCCTGTTACAGAGCTTCACCCGTCATTGTTAAACTGAAGCCCCAGAGTAAGTATCTGCTGTTAGGACTGTGCTCATAATAACGTGGGAAATCTCATCAGAGCAGCTGGTTATCTGTATCTTTGAACTACTTTAATCTATACAGAAAATGATGTAAATACTCCAACTACAACATCCCAGATCCCAATGTAATGCAAAGATTTGGAGTCGCATTTAATCTCTAATATACAAACATTTTTATTAGAATTTCTGTCACAGGATGAGATTTCTAAAATCTGGATTGGAGTTGGAGAAATTTGAAAGCTGAAGAGCTCTTTAAGAGATATTTTAGCGCATACTTACTGGCCACTTTATTAAGTACACCTTGTTAGTACTGGATTGGACCACCTTTTTGTCTTCAGAACTGCCTTAATCCTTCATAGCATAGATTGAAATGCTGAAACCATTTCTCAGAGGTTTTGGCCCATGATAGCATCCTGTGGCTCCTGCAGATTTGTCAACAGCACATCCTTGATGCAAGTCACCCATTCTGCCACATCCCAAAGGTGCTCTATATGGAATGAGATCTTTCAACTGTTGAGGCCATTTGAGTACAGTGAACTCAGTCATGTTCAAGAAACTAGTTTGGCATGTTTTGAGCTTTGCTGCATGGTGCTTTATCCTGTTGGAAGCAGAAAAGTTTGGAAGGCCATGATTATAAAGGGATGGAAATGATTAGCAACAGTACTCAGGTAGGCTGTGGAGTTTGCACAATTGGTACTAAGCTGCCCTAAATGTGCTAAAGAGGTCGTGGTGGAATTCCCCATCATACCATTACAATACCCGCTGCACCCTGAATTATTGATATAAGGCAGAATGGAGCCATGCTTTCATGTTGTTTAGGACAAATTTTGATCTTAGCATCCAAATGTTGCAGCAGACATCAACATTATAACAGTCTTCTGAAGTCCAATTTTGTTGAGTCTTGGTTTCCTCTTCTTAGCTGACAAGAGTGACACCTGGTGTAGTTTTCTGCTGCTGTAGCCCATCTGCTTCAAGCTTCAACATGTTGTATATTTCAGAGATCCTCTTCTGCATACCTTGGCTGTAACAAGTGGTTATTTAAGTTACTGTTCCCTTCTCAGCTCAAAGCAGTTCGGCCATTTTTGGACCATTCTCTGTAAACCCTAGAGATGGGTTTTGTAGTTTAAAATCCCAGTAGATCAGCAGTTTCTGAAATACCCAGAGGAGCTTGCCTGGCAGCCATGTTCAAAGTCAGTTAAATTGCCTTTCTTTTCCATTATGATGCTCAGTACGAACTTCAACAGGATGTCTTAACCATGTCATATACTTGAATGTACTGGATTGCTGCCATGAAATTGGCTGACTAGATATTTGCGTTGAACAGTTGAAGAGGAGAATCTGACAAGTGGCTGGTTAGTATATATACACTATATTGCCAGAAGTATTTGATCAACTGCCTTCACAAACATACAGTAACAGTCAAAGGTTTGTCCAAACTTTTGACTGGTACTGTATGAACTTGAGTAATATCTCATTCTTAATCCATAGGGTTTAATGTCAGCCCACCATATGCAGCTATAACAGCTTCAACTATTATGGGAAGGCTTTCCACAAGGATTAGGATGTTTATGGGATTTTTTTTTTTTTTTTTTATTTTGATCATTCTTCCAGAAGTGCATTTGTGAGGTCAAACCCACTGATTTTTTTGGATGAGAAGGCCTGGTTCACAGTCTCAATTTTACTTCTGCTTTGTTATAATGCCACTAACAGTTGACTGTGGAATATTTAGTAGTGAGGAAATTTCACGACTGGACTTGTTGCACAGGCAGCATCCTATCACAGTACCATGCTGGAATTCACTGAGCTCCTGAGAGCGACCCAGTCTTTCACAAATGTTTGTAGAAGCAGTCTGCATGCCTCGGTGCTTGGTTTATACACCTGTGGCCATGGAAGTGATTGGAACACCTGAATTTAATGATCTGGATGATCTACATTCACTATATTGACTTATGTCAATATAGTGAATGTACGCAGCATCAGCACACACATTATTACATTAAAGGCAAATGAAATGCCATTCATTGACTACCAGGTTGAAGTTGGTTTTTGGATAAACACTAACTGTATTCACTGGCATGTTTCCACAGTAGATTATATTGCATGCAAGAGTCTCGACTGGCTGGAGGCTTCATTCCCTGTAATTCTGTCACCCACAGATCAGGTAACATTTCCTGTCCTCTAACTTATAAGAGATTTAAAAAAAAAAAAAAAGTTTACAAAGCTTTAAATGGTAAGTGAGAGGATTTTATGTTCTGATTAATTTTCCTCACTCAGCTTGTCACTACTGCCAAAAACAAAATGCATGAGATTGAGGCTGGAATGAGCACTGCAGCCAATGGAACCATGGACTGCGTACGCCACGCAGTCACCTGGGTGACGAGCACGATGAACGACGGCACCAACCACTCAGTTGTGGAGACGGTCATCAACGCGGCCACTGTGGGACTGGATACTGCTTTGAGCTTGTCAGAGGCTCTGGTGGACAAAGTGCTTCCCCCGACTCAAGAAGGTGGCTCATGAATATAATTGTTTTGTGTGAAATTAGTTATATTTTGGAAATGATTCTTTCCTTTCTATCTTTAGAAGAAGCCCACTTGATGGAAGGTTTTGAAGCTGTCACGTTCAGGGCCCGTTACCCTGAGCGATTGTGCTCACTCAGTGCTAAAGTGTGTAGGAGGATTTACCATGATGTCGAGTCCAAGATTCAAGCTGTTCAGGTGTGTTGAGAGTTGCTCCTAATATGTTTTAAGGCCAAAACTATATAGAAAGTTTAATTCAACACTGCTGTCAGTGAGATATTCTGAGTCTGTATTTGGAACGTATTTCTGCATTTAAGTGTGCTTTGTTTTAAAATGGCTGTAGATGGCTTGTTCTGCAGTGGCCTTACAATGCTGCTTGTGTGTCCAGTACCATTTTGACAAAATACTACAATGATGTAAACCCGAACATAAATAATTTAAAACAGTGGCACCATTATTCTTTCTTATTCTTCATATTTGTATCTTTTTTTTTTTTTTTTTTTTTTTTTTTTTTTAACTCAACAGGTCATGGGGAGTTTATCCAGGCCTTCAGCTCTGGTTCAGAACCTGCAGACCAGCTGGCCGGCTCTGGTCTGGAGAGTCCAGAGGCTGCCTCAGTACCTGCAGAATCAGGTGTTCTCTGGATTTTTCTTTTTTATTCAGATGTACAACTTAAATTCCCAGCCAACCCACAAGAAGCGGTCTAAAGTCAGAAGTGGTCAGGGTCCCCCCATACCTCTAAAGGGCGTACGGGCTACATCTGGCTTCCAAAAGGGGAGGGCAGCCAAGACGTCTGGTTTTGGCAATGGATCTAAAACTAAGTAATATGTGCATCGTTGATGTCATTTCCTGTAACCATTTGATTATACATTTGAGCTGAATTTGTCACGACTGGTGTAAAATAAATGTCTGAAGATTCATAAACTTTTTTTTTTTTTCTTCTTTTGGTTATGTAGCTTCTCAGCGCAAAAAAAAAAAATCATTTGGCAACTGCAAACGCTGCCACTAATGTGTATGACTTAGTATATACACCCATTAAATATTATGGCACCTTACAGGGGTGGAGTGAGGCAACAATTCAGGCCAGGATATCTTCCCAGGCCACTGTTCATGCAAACCATCAGACTGCTAACTTTGAGACAATGCTGGGCGGTAGTAAAATATATTTGACTCTTCCAACACTTGTTAAATACGATAACAGGAACCTGAAGTTTATGGTCTTGTTTAACAGTCTGAGTTTCAGTAGGGATATAACCATAGGTTGTCATATTAGCCATATTTATATGAATTTCCCTCTGGGATCAATAAAGTTCTTATCTGATAGTCCTAGAAATTTTAAGCAAATTTTTTTTTTTTTCCTGTGCAAAACTTAAACTAGCAAAAAATGTGGTGAGCATAGCATTTGACAAGCTAACCTTCATTTGACTATAATAAAAAGCCTTTCCTTCACATGTATTCATGAAAAGTGCATGTTAAGAGTCAAAGTGGAACATTGTCAACAGGGACAAAATGGAAACCAATGCTGTGCAGGCCCATTTAAGGTGGGCATCTGGTCACCCTAGGAACACAGCACACACAAATGTACAAAGCCAGACATACAAAATGTTAAATAGCATGATGATACTTTAATGTAAAAACTAAGTATCCCCCTCCAAAAAAACAACCTGAAAGTGATCACGTTACAATGATGCAAGACTGTGGGTACTGCAGACTGCCCTGGTTCTTTGGTCCCTCTCCTGTACCTTTGCTTTTTATCTGATCTAACACTACCTGGTTTTCTCTGGATGCTTGCCAAGAAAAGGGCTGCATGCACATATTTACACACCATGGAAACCAGAGGGAGCAGTCTGAGTCACACCTGATGTGTGGATTTTACAGTCCATTTAACTTGGTTGCACCCCAAAACAAACCCAAGCTCACCAAAACGTACCTATTTGCCATCACCTTAGCTGAAAAAGTATGTTTAGCTTAAACATTTTTCAGGATGGCTTTTATCCGCTCATTCAGCGTAAATGCCTCTAACAAATCACATCCCTACTGGGGTGGAGGGCTGGGTGATGGGAGGGAAACACTAAATTAAAATATTCCTACCCAGTACGACAAAATAATTGCTGTGACACGTTGGTCCAACTTGTTAAACAGAAGACAGCATGGCACATGGTCTCAATTCAATTCAGCCTCTACACACCTCCACCCCGTTTGCATAAAATCACTACATGCCTGGATACATGACACTGAAAATAAAGGACAACTGCACAACACTGTTTCAGCAAAACATGACTTTATTCGACTTTTTGATTTCACTTCTGGCTGGACTCTGACTTGGATGTGGACGCCCTCAGAGAAGAAAGGCGGCGCCTCTTGGCAATCTGTTCCTGGCGCTTCTCCTTGGCCTCCTGTTGACAAGAACAAATACGTGTCAATCAAAATGCTTCCACATGTCCAA
Source organism: Archocentrus centrarchus (assembly GCF_007364275.1). Classification (NCBI taxonomy): domain Eukaryota; kingdom Metazoa; phylum Chordata; class Actinopteri; order Cichliformes; family Cichlidae; genus Archocentrus; species Archocentrus centrarchus. Next base: position 17,969,883 of record NC_044346.1, on the reverse strand, counting down.
GTTCATGCCTAACAATTCGCCATCACATGCTCCTTACACATTTTACAGTAGTGCTGAACCACAATCTGGTGCGTGCCATTACATGCAAGGCAACAAAAAATGCCAAAAACGTGGTCCTGTACTTTAAATTCTAAATTATTGTTGGTAACAACATGCAACCTCACATACCCTCCCCTCTGCAGATCCCAGGGGTTTATATGTTTTAAATATTCAAGCATAAATTAAGTACATTTAAGGAAATAAATTACAGTATTTGTGGAGAGAAATCCAATTGATTTAATACAGTAGTTCCAATGCATGATTAAGATTTCCTGTTCCAAGTATTGCTTGTTGCCTCTGGGGACAACAGGCTAAAAAGTATTTGTCACATTATCTTCATTAACCAATCTAGACAACTGGAAAAAAATTTAGTGCTCAGCTACATGACTAAAGCAGGGTAGCAGAATCATGGATTTTCAACAGCTGGTTATGGATAATAAAAGCCTAGATTAACACAAACCTTCATCCTCTTGGCCAGCAGCTTGGCGTACTCTGAGGCCTCCTCCTTGTTCTTCTGGGTGCGCTGTCTCTTGAGTGCAATGCGGCGGCGCTTGTGCTGCAGCACACGAGGAGTCACCAGTCTCTGGATCTTGGGAGCCTTAGTTCTGGGCTTCTTTCCTACCAAAGTGACAGGATTGAAATGGTCAATACTGACGGCTCAAGTACGGTAATGAGGGTGAAGCTAAATGTTCCCATTTTCTATGTCTGTACATACAACTCGTACTGTACTGGCTCAAAAGGAGGCAAATTCTGGAGAGCATGCCAGCACCCTACATAAATCAAAAGCCACTAGTGATTCATTCTTAGAACATAATTCACTCAAACTAAATGGTTTCAACACAGTGGTCCTGGGAGCTACCTGCAGCCTCCACTTTCACTCAATTAAGTTTATTATCATAAAGCCCATTTTTCAGCTTTTGTTCCTAATCTCAGCTCCTTTACCCCAAATTTAAATAATCACAGAGATCATCAACAAGACTGTATTTAACACTGCTCCCGTTTACTGATGAGCTGTAGATGGCTCTGCCTTACAGGCACAAACTTCACCCAAACAGTCAGGTATTTAGCTTAAAACAAAACTGATGTGAAACTTATTCTTTACACATACTGGTCAGAATTCAGACAAATTTCTGTAATACAGTTTTAATTCACCTCACATTCATCATTAGATAATGCAGTCTTAAAAATATGTCTAAAGACTTGTTTTATCTTAGCTGGAGAAAAACAGTTCCTGCTCTTAAATTCCAGAAGGCAGGAATTAAAAAGGAACTGTGACTGCATATTTCACCACCGCTGAGTTTTCCCCAAGTTAGACCAAGTCTACTTCAAATACTACAATGATCAAACTGAGAAAAAAGTACTTATATACCCAACAAACCCCAGAAAGCCAAGCAGTGTCCTGACCTCCCCACCACTTGAATAGACAGCTAAAATAATTATTTTGGTCAAACACATTTAGCTATTACCTTAACCTCACTTTTAGCTCATTTTGAACTCTGCAGTGGCACACAGCAGTCACACAGAGTTGTGTTGTTTATACTGATGCACTGTCCACATGTACACGGGTAATTTGGAAATGTGCTTTTAAAATTTTTTATTTTTTTTTTAAATTGCCTTTTGCCCACACATACACAACATTTTAGGTCATTGAAAATACTTCGGAAAAGCTGCTTCCAGGCTGAAGATTGTCACAAACTTAGCGTCTGGAAAACTAATGAATCGAATGTCAAAGGTGTGCGCCTGCTGTTTGTAGACTGGCCGACATTTCTATAAAGTTAAGGTTATATTGCCACCTGTTGCTTTGGCATGCTCTTAACAGCACTTTACATTGTTTTTGAATTGTCACGTGGAAAGATATTTAAATAGTCTTACCTTCTTTAGTCAGGGGTCTTCTCACAACATACTGCCTAACATCATCCTCCTTGGACAAGTTGAAGAGCTTGCGGATTTTGCTGGCCCTCTTGGGACCAAGGCGGCGAGGGACAGTGCTGTCAGTCAGCCCGGGAATGTCCTTCTCACCTGAGATTGACAGCAATAAGTATGATTGGTCAATCAAATCTAAAGTATATTTAAAATCTTTCTAGTACTAACAAAACTAACAACAATCCAGGACAGGTCTGTAACAGTGAATACTATGAATGTGAAACAGGTCGACTGACTGTTCACTGTTGCACACCAATGAAATTTCAGTTTGGACAGTTTTGAGGTGTCAAGTGCACAGAGCATTAGAGCCAAGTGCCTTAACAGCTCCCAAAAGATCTGATTTTACTTTTTTAAAAATTACAATATATTTCTCCACTAATGCATAAGAACAGGATTAGAAAAACTTGTAAGAGTACACAAAATCTTCCCAGCCAGAAACTTGGTGCAGCACTGGCAAAGGAACAACCCCTTCAATTTAGGTGCAGATATGGTTTTGTCTTCAGATCACACCAAACCAAAGCTCATGAGCTTATGCGTTATGAGTGTAAAAAACAAATGCAAAAAGCTTAAAAACATACAAGTTGCATCTTCTGGCACCAGTGAACACAATGGGAGAGCAATGCAGTTCAACCATCCACTGTTAGTAGGACTGGTCGCATCTGGTGAGCAGCTCCACAGTTACTCTGGCAACACACACTGTCCCCCCTTAATGAATACTGGAGAATCAAAAAGGGTCTGCTGGCGTGCCATCAGCATCATTTACAGGTGACTTCAAAGAGATATTCAAAATAACACGGGACAAAGCGCACTGAACACGCTACCTTTCTTGACGATCACCAAGTTGAGGACGCTGAGGTTGGCATCAACAATGCATCCACGCACAGACTTGCGCTTGCGCTCACCAGTCCTGCGGGGACGGTAGCAGGAGTGGCCCTTGCTGAGGAGAAGGCGCACACGGCCGGTGGTCAGCACACCTTGCTTCATGGGGAAGCCCTGCTTGTCGTTGCCTCCGCTGATGCGCACCACATAGCCCTGTGAAAGCAGAGACAGCAACATGTTGCTTCACAGCCTTTCTAAGTAATTAGGAGAAAATCCACCAAGTCCGTTAAGACCCCCAACATCATCACCCAAACCTACCCTGACATAACTCAAACCAAGTTAATTAGATTAAAAATTGAGGGAGCAAAGCTGTTTCAATCAGCCACAGTTATAGGGGCTGGTTGCATCTGGAAAGCAGCTCCACTGTTCCTCTGGCAACACGCTGTCCCCCCTTAACGACTACGGGTCAGTCAGAAAGGGTCTGCTGGTGTGCCATGCCATAACTTTAAATAAAGCTTACCTTCCACTCATCTCCCAGAGGGTCAGCAGACACCTCAGTGGCCATTCGCTTCTCATAGAAGGTACGTAGCTTACGCTCATCATCAACTTCAAGCAGCTTCTGGCAGCCAGTAGCGGGATATGAAATGTTCAGCTGAAAGAGAAGCAATTTACACGTTACTGGAAGTACACACATGTCATAGCAGGTTAGCAAGTCTTTGTGCAGGTAGATAGAGCGAGCTAAGCTCGCAAAAACACGAGCACAATTTGCTTTACCTTTCCGAGGATTTATGTGGTTAAAATACTGTTATTAAGGTGGAGCAGCTGTTACCGAAATTGTGAGCCGGTGTAACGTGAGTTAATGTTTGAATCGGGGGTTGAGAAATTGGATCAGGGGCCTGCTAGCGTCTCCGCCGGTTCAGAGATCAAAGATCTCCGGCGTTAAGTTTGGACAAAGCCAGAAATAACAGTAGGTTCGGTGGCTAACATAATCACATTACAGGGAAGGCGGAGAAAAGAGCCTAACAAGTCTTCACTGTAGTAAAATGAGACTTGAATTCGACTCGCGTTTCTCTCAGTGTGCGGCCATGTTTCCACAGCGCTCTCCCTGACAGGCTCATCAGCTAGCTCTCATCATTATAATCAAAACTCATCCTGAGCGGGGGAGCCACCGTTCCTGAGTTAAACTAGTCCGCTTTAAAGTTCACTTCATCAGCTTTCATCGTACCGTAATATTTAACAGAAAGCGGCTTCACGCAGTAAAACACAGTTAAAGAAGTATGATACCTTCATTTTGCCAAACCGACCCTCCGACGGTCCGCCACGGAAAAGAGACCGGATATCCGCCTCGTGGTCTCACATAGACCTGAAATGCTATCGCGATAACTGGTTCGCTGTAAATTTTAACGTTATTCAGTTGTTATACTATAAATTCTGACCGATTGAATTAACCAAATTAAATAAAAAACTTAAAAAATAAATTGAAAAAAAAATCAGACTAGTTATCAGTAAAAGGCAGTTTTTACATACAAGTAAGTAGCTGCTGGCACCGAGACTGCAGAAAAAGTCTATTAGACAAAAATTGACTAATAAATAAAATAAAATAAATAATATTTCTTAATTCTTATGAAAGTGGAAGTCTTGTGGATTTAAAACTGTCTGCACATTGAGGGGATTATTATTGAGCCACTGAGCATGCGTCGGCCAGAGGGCGACAGAGAGTGCATAAGGAGCTGCCATATTAAGATAATTACCATCCAAGTTTCAAAGAGAGAAATTCTTTGAATACTTGACTAATCAGCTTTAAAATAAACATACTGCATCTCTTTGAAAAACACTTACCCAGTGTAATAAATGTTACCATAATTAACTGCTCACTGTGTTGTGAGTATGCACAATAACGGGGCTGTCCCACGCAAGATCCAACCATTAATACAATTAGAATTAATTATAGCTAAAAACTGTGTCTTTTAACCAGATTATCTGTACTGATTTAGTATATTACTGTATATGTCTGATTTAATTTATACATTTTTAACTTTTACTTAAACATAAAGCTTTGTAGTCATTTGGGTTTCTCAACTGCAAATAATGACTTTTTTTGATTATTCATTTGAGCTTTAACATTTTTGAAAATGTAAAATTTAAACAGAAAGAAAAGCAGAAATTCCTTAGACCTGAAATGCCTAAAAGTGTGATTCTGTTAATAATGATTTATATTATCAATTCATCTGAATATTATGTTTTTGATTCACTGGTTTCTGTCTTATTTTCTCTGGTAACAGTCCACAGCTTCAGTCTACCATCAGATTATCATATCTGACAACCTAGAAACAGGCTGGTTAATTTTCTATCAGCTGACTAATCGATTAATTTCTGCTCTAGCCTGAATCAAATATTTTTGTTTCATAAATTACTGAAATTGTTAACTGTTATTTAAAATCCTATCAGTCCTAATAGATTATTTTAATTTTAATATTTTTTTTTTTACTTTTTACATAAGTAACATATGATAGTGTATGTAGAAGGAGTAATTTAAAATAAATCTATTTCTCCTGAAGTAAATGTTATAGACTGGAAGTGTCAAACATAATAATATTCAATCTGTTCCTCTGGATGGCTTTAAAAGACTGCAAAGAAGGGCATAAACTTTGGATTTTCAGCTGTATTTTCAGTAGTTTTACAAAGACATCACTTACCTTCTCTCATACAACAAAGGCAGTAAATAGATAAACCATCAAATGGCCTGAAATGAAGGATTTATTTATTTATTTATTTGTTAATGAACATCAGTAGATGAAAATATAACATATAAACATTAGATTTTAGCAAAACTTCTCATTACCGGGTATGTCACACAAAATGTACAAAAGACACAAAACAAAAACAAACAAACAAAAAAATACAGATATACAACAAAAAAGAGAGAATGAGAAAAAGGCACACACACACACACACACACACACACACACACACACACACACACACACACACACACACACACACACACACACACACAGAGAGAGAGAATACGCAAAAACAAGTAACACATCATGCATAGATGATTATTTAGTTTATAGATTTTGTACATGGGTCCACATAAAAAATAAAATAAAAATCTAACTGTGAATTAACAAAAAATGAATGTAAAGAAAAAAGTGACAGGCAGGGCTAAGTCAAAATTTCAGGTTATTATGTCAAATTGTTTGATTTATGTATCTCAAAAGTTTCACTGACTCAGTGTCGTGGCCCACGATGAAAATGTGTCTGTCACAGACTTTGCATAAAAGTCTGATAGAAATATCAAAACCTGTACAGTTAAGTTTAACGGCTACTAACTTGTTTTGACATACAAACGAAGTGAACTCACTCTCTATCTCTTTAAAATTAGCATCACAACAAAATTCTTACTTCCTGACCTACATTTTACCGAAGAAGGAAGCGGGTGGGAGTGAATGCTCTCGGTGCTTGAATACTCTTTGAGTCCCTGACCGAGCAGCTGTCAGCGGACGGGGCTGAGCGTCACGACGAGCAGGAGGCTTTGTGGAAGAAGGACGAACTCAAAATGCAGCTCCGCAGCGATCGCCCCAGTTTATCACTGGGTCCCCGACGCGTGCCTGGACTCGGACTTTAGAATCCAGCGTGTAGTCAGCGAGCCCACAGACAGCGACTCCCCTCCGGTTGTTTTTATGCGCTGTCTGCTGGGCACTGTCCATCCGACAGAACTAGTCCAGACATGAGTAACGTTAATCTGATGTTTTGGGACCAGTTGCAGGCTGGCAGCTCCGACGTGGACTGGTGTGAAGGCAATTACCTTATTTACCCCAGCATCGCTGAATTTTACAACACGGTCGGTTTTGAGTCGCTTGACTCGGAGGTTATTTTTGTTGTTGTTGTTCCTGCTGTTTCGCATATTATAGTTTTGTTTACAGTCATAGCCTTTCTGCATTTCCTCTTCTCTCTATTGCACTGCTCTTTTTTTCTTTTTCTTTTTTAAAATAGCTTTTTTTGTCATTCTCAGGTTAACTACAGCTTAGATGAACAGTCGGGCTGCTTTTCAGCTTCAGCATTATGATGTTTACTGTTAGCAACAGCTCACAAATTTGCATGTCAGTTTCTGAGAAGCCACCGAGGCCCGCACACTGATCAACTTTTGACACGCATGCTGTCATTTTGCAACGGGATCAGTGACCGACTTTCCCTTTGTTTATCATTTCAGATCAGCAACATTTTGTTTTTTGTTTTGCCGCCGATATTAATGTGCTTGTTCCGCCAATATGCAAAACATTTCAACAGTGGGATTTACCTCATATGGATTCTGCTTGTTGTGGTCGGTAAGTTGTCTGATGACCCTTCTTAACCCTTCATTTTTTTTTTTTCATTTCTGATCTGTACACATGGTACTTAGGCAAAAAAAAAAAAGTGACGTCATACACCTCACCAGTTGTCCTAAAGTTTTTAACAGGTCGGTTTCTCCAAGCGTCTTGGGAAATTTGCCAATTTTTGTGGTTTAATCGGTCTCATTTCTTCTGCCTCTTCACTAAATCATAGCTGACTGTGTGATGCAATTTTTGGATTTATATATGGGCTTTTTGCTAAAGGTAGTGTATTGCACTTTTTGCATACATACAAGGACTGGACCACATCAGCCTAATGTGTTCCAGTCCAAGAGCTGCACTAACACCGTTATGACTGTAAAAAGAAAGGGAACATTATAGGATTCATAAAGGAGGTCTTCTGCATCAGATTGCATTGGATTAAGGTAAATGTGCACCTTTTTGAGTTAATTAATGAACCCTTACATAGTATTCATATTGAGTTCCTTCATAGTCACAGTTTTGACCGCCAAGTGTCTTCAACAACCTTTGAACTACACATCAATTTATTACATATAAATAGACTATCTGACATACACATAAATGTGTGATTACAGTTCTTAAAACTACCATTCAAAATGATTAATATTAATTCAGTATTAATCAACACTTAAAGCCCAAATCTTGCTTATCGTAAACTAGTCTGTGCATTCAAAGCAGTGGTAGGAGACCTTGCCTGTGTGGGATTTGCACATGTGTTTCCCACACTCACTGAAATGGAAGCACAGGTGCCTTTATGATATGATATCCCAAACTGTCTTCTGATCTCTGTTTTGAATCTGTTAGCTCAGAATAAATGGACTCAAATTTGTTTTTATTTTTAGATTGTCTTTGGCTTCAAAGTTTCAAGATTCCCTAAAACAGCCATTTCCCTTGATTTGGCCCACACTGGTGGATCTAAAATCCAGTCTCAATACGTAAGGGTCAAATTTGACCAGGAACAGCCTCAATGTACAAAAACACAGAAGTGTCAGATCTTTTAAAATATTTGTATTTTTGTGTATTTTGGGTAACTTTTGGAAAAAATGATCACATTTCAGGCTAGAAGAAGGATTTAAGGTATTTTTACTGCTGTCAAATTAGATCTGAACAGTATGTAAGGGTTAAGGACTGAGCGCATTTGGACTGTTAACTAGTACAAACCAGAAAATTAAAGTATGTCGACTTGGTCTCTAGGTAGTTGCGAAAGGCATTTTATTTGAACTAGTTTCCAGGTTTTAGACCAAAAGCATGATCTGTATACTCGTGTACAGCAGTGGCAAAGTTGGGGTGCACAGTTTCTCAGCTGTGGCCTCTGTCACTGTCTTCAGATTTCATTTGAATTCATTATATTTGACTCAGTATTTAGGCCTTAAATGGTGCTTCTCCATACACACAGTGCTGGAGAGAATACAGAGCCGTTTCCCATCAGTGTTGTTTTGCAAACACTCAGGTTGCTCTGTCAGCAAAGATAACTCGAGACCCCCACCCCGCCCTCCTTTCCTAGAAGGTGACCTTGGTGGGTGTCAGGAAAAAAAACAGCAGTTGAACAAGATTTGCATAACTGACCGAGTAGCAAGGGGTCAGATTTAAACTAAGAATTTTACACTCCAGCTGGACATTTTCCACTGTTGCCTGTGTGGGATCGGATGTAAAGGGAAATAAATGGAGCGTCCTTGCGTTGTTGGAGCCTATTTGACAGCTGAGCAGTCTTGGTCCATACCATAAATCTTTATCTGCGTATTTTGGACTGCGTCCATTTTTCTTTGATTCTGGAAGCTTTTAAAACAAAGCCTGTTCCAGCAGTGGGTCATGTGGTTTCATGTCTCTTCCTCTGTTTCTGTGGTTGAGGTGAACTTTGACTCAAGCCTATAGTTTCTAGTACAAAACAACATCCAGCTGCTTTTCTTTGGCCTTGGCCTCAGCAGTTTGGCTGCTTTGCATCTATACTAACAATACATATGCTGTGTTTCTGTGCTACCTTTAATGGAAAAAATGAGCACAGTTTTTTTTTTTTACCATTTTACCTCTACTCAAATATCTGTTTTATCCACCTTATAGTCCGTAGTTAGTCATTTTTTTTGCCTGATTAATTATAGAATACAATAGCTGTTGTTTCATTCACTGTATACTTCTGTAAGTCCTGTTGTAAGTCCCATTGTGACATCCAGGGTGAGTACTGTGACAGGTATTCATGATTAGTAACTACTGACTGGGAGCAGCCGTTGATAAGTCTGCTGAGATGTTGGCATCTCCCACAAAACCCACGATAATAAAAAGTCTGTTGTAGCATGATAAACAAAGGGGGCTGACTCACTGATGCATTGCTCTCATTTCAAGGCTTCATTTCCAAATAACTGTTTGGAAATGAAAGACCCAGACGAAAAAAAATCGCCTTTACATTCACTGTAACACAATGAATGCCTCTACTCATAGAATAGTTGCAGAGCCGGCTTTGCACAACAGTTTGAAACCCACATTGTTTGCATCCATGTTTAGTAGCTTGAAAACAGCTTCCCAAGTTGTCGTTGTCAATGACAGTCCTGTTTGAATGTGATGTTCCCGCTGTGCTCTGTTTTTAGGTTATCAGTTTGAACTCCTCGTTTTAGCGGGGACATTGTAACTGGCTTTAACTTTGCTGTTGTCAGTTATGTTCTAATTTTATGAAAGATACATAAGAAAATACAGGCTGTCTCATTTGTCCTGCCCTTTTAATACAATTCTTAAGATTTCATGTGCCGCTGTGCTTCTGTGTCTTTCTTTCTCACAGGTATTGGATCAACTTATTTTCATGCCACCCTCAGCTTCCTTGGCCAAATGCTGGATGAACTGGCCATTTTATGGGTGCTCATGTGTGCCATTGCTATGTGGTTTCCAAAGAGATATCTACCCAGGATATTCAGGAGGGATCGGTATGTTGATTACAGTGAATATTATTATTATTATTTTTTTTTATAAACATAAAGCAACTTTCTTCAGGAGATCAAAACTGTGCATGACAGTGCTGTGAAAAATTATTTGTCTTCTTCCCGTTTTTATTTTTCATATTTGTCACATCAAACATTTTTTAATATTAGGCAAAGATAACCTGAGCAAGTTCACTTGGAGTTTTTAAATGATGATTTCATTTATTGAGGGAAAAAGTTATCCAAACCTACCTGTCCCTAAGTGAAAAAGTAATTTCCCCCTAAACCTAATAACTGGTTGCGTCACCCTTGGCAGCAGGAACTGCAGTCAAGCATTTGTGATAACTGGCAATGAGTTGTGGAGGAACTTTGGCCCACTCTTTTTTGCAGAATTGTTTTAATTCAGCCACAGTTGGAGGGTTTCCCAGCGTGAATGGCTTATTTAAGGTCGTTCTAAAGCATCTCAATCAGATTTAAGTCCGGACTTTAACTAAGCCACTCCAAAACCTTCATTTTTTATTTATTTATTTTGTAAGCCATTCAGAGGTGGACTTGATGGTATGATGGTACGTTGATGGTATGTTTCAGAGCACGAACTGATAGCTGGACATTCTCCTTCAAGATTTTCTGGTAGAGAGCAGAATTCATGGTTCCATCAATTACAGCAAGTCATCCAGGTCCTGAAGCAGCAAAGCAGCCCCAGATCATCACACTACCACCACCATATTTGACTGTTAGTTTTATACCAGATGTAACAGGACTCAAACCTTCCAGAAAGTTCAGCTTTTGTCTTATTAGTCCACAGGATGTTTTTCCAAAAGTCTTGGGGCTCATCAAGATGTTTTTTTGGCAAATGTCAGAGGAGCCTTTTTGGTCAGCAGTGGTTTTCACCTTGGATGCCATTTATGCCCAGTCTTTTTCTTATTGTTGAATCATCAACACTGAGCTTAACTCAGGCAAGTGTCTCAGGCAAGGTCTTCACTTTGCCAGCGAGGTTCTGTTTAAGTGATTTCTTGATTCGGGAGGTCTGACAGTAATCAGGTGTGCCTCAAGGCAAGTCAAGCATTTTTTTTTTTTCAGATGGTCAAATATGTATCATATGTGTTTATCATGTTACTGGATTGGAGGTCACTGTTGGTCACTGTTGTCACATGATATCTATGCTACTGTGACGCTCCTGTTTATTAATAGGCCTTTCCAAGATAGCTGATGCCAGTAAAAGCTGCATCACATGTCTTTACTTCTCCCTCCATTGTTACCGAGTTGTCATGTCTGCTTGCTCTCACTTCTGGCTGCCACTTAATATTCTGCCCAGCTTTTCGATTCGAGCTGAGTGTGTTCATCATGTGGACTTTGAGCAGGTTACAATGGCTTCTGTAAACATTCCTTCTGCATCTCACAGTCATGTTCATAGAGTATTACAGCAGTCTCTGTTTGTTGTTCTATTAATCCATCTAGGTCAAGATTCAAAGTGGTCATTGGCATCTTATCAGGGATCACCACTGGACTGGCTTTTGTGAAACCTGTTGTCAACTCCGTGTCACTTATGACTCTGGGTATCCCATGCACTGTGCTGCTCATTACTGAATTGAAAAGGTAAGGTGAAAGTGTGTGTGTGTGTGTGTGTGTGTGTGTGTGTGTGTGTGTGTGTGTGTGTGTGTGTGTGTGTGTGTGTGTGTGTGTGTGTGTGTGTGTGTGTGTGTGCGTGCATGCATGTGTGTTTTTAAACAGCACAGATGAGTGTAAGCAGTTGAAGAGGTTTGAGCCAGATGTGGCATGCTGAGTAAATTACATGAGGCTTTAAAATGGGAAGGTTTAACACAGTCTACAGTAAGACAATGTTTTAGTCATTAAGGGCCACATTTGCTCAGTGGGACAGGTTAACATGAGGCTGCAGTGATAAAAACAAACCACTAGGATTGGAAAGCTTTACGGGTAATACACTAACAATGCACTCATTGATATGCACAGATGCAGCCTGTTCATTTCAATAGTGACCAATGCAGTCGGTCAAGAACGGCTCAAACTAGTGATTGAAAAATGAGCAGTACTGCTGAATATATTAAATGTATCCAAAAGAATACATTATAAGCACAGGTTTTATGCACTTATTTCTCTACTTAGAAACAGCACAGCAATTCTGATAAACAGGGCTTAGCTGAAGAAGAATCAATATGTTTTCAATATAAGGGTGAACTTTTCGGTTAGAAATTTATGGGGCTGAAACACTGAGAAGTAACTGCCTGTGGCACGCACTGTCTGTGTCTTGTACTTTGCAACTATGGTCCCCCTCCCTCTGACACTCTGCTCCGTTATGAAGAAGACTCTTTTCCATGAAAGTCAATGCAAACCATGTGAAGTCAATGATGTAGTTCTTGTTCGCCCACCTAATGGAAGCTTGCAGAGAAGTGAACAAGTCCAGCGGTGCTGAAATTTTGGATTGTTTTATGTGTCTTGGTTTTCTGTGTTCATGTAACTTAGCACCCAGCTAAGTGTTGTCATCTTCTAGTGTGACTCATAGGATGGCTTTAGATCAGTGCTATTGGCAGTGGTTTGTTTGTCATAGGAAACATCTGGCATACACCCAACTAAACACAACACTGGTCATAAATAAGAAGCGACTGCAGCATCAGAGGATGTAGCATAAATTACAAAAAAAAAAAAGGAATTTTTATGAGTCCCAAATCGTGTAAACAGATAGTCCTCTGTAAAGGCTTTGGCTTTGCTTCATTCATACCTTCACACACACAGAGAAATGTGCATGTTTCAGAGTTGATGCTTGGGAAGTATATGATTATGATAACCCGACTAATCAGCAATATTCTTTATCACCTCTTTTACTCTTTGTTTACATAACAGAAGTGAAATAGTGCTGAGAAGTACTGTAAGGAGTCAGCACTTAATTAACACGCCACCTTTCACCTTTTGTCCTGTCTGAAATATCTGTTCCAAGCTAATTCGAAGAACTGTGAAAGAATGTTCTTGAAAACACAACAAGCTTTTCATGCTGCTTTTGCGTGTGTTTGTGTCCTTAATGTTTTCCCCCCATCACAGTAATGTGGACGTATGTCCCCTTGCCTCCACTTCCCATAACCCTTACACACCACCGTCAGTCCCAGAAGTCATCCATTGTTCAGCCTATTAGTAATTCTTGACATTACTGCCAGTGCCAGTCATTTGTTGAAGCTGGTTGTTTTTGTTGTTCTAAGTGGGAGAGAGTTCCTGTTACTCCGACAGATGGACTTCTGCCCTCAGTAAGGACAGAAAAATTTTGTTGTCAACATCCAGCTGAACAAAAACAGCATGTTCTGTGTGTCAGGCATCCATTATAAGTATTACATAAACAGGGAATTGTTGGAACAAAAAAAATACAACCCTGGTTTCGAAGTAGTTGTGACTAAGTGTTCAATGTGAATGAAAGCAGAATACAGCAGTTTATAAATTAGTGATGGGTCGGTCGCGAACGATCCGGCTCTAAGAGCCGGCTCTTTGAAGTGAACGACGGGAGCCGTTTCTTTTTCCTTTTCGTTCGTTTCCTTTTTTTTTTTTTTTTTTTTTTTTTTTTTGTGGAAGCCGCACGTGATTGGTTAAGGTGATTGGTAGCATATGATCGTTTACACAGAGCGGGAGAGGGTCCACGGACACACTGCGCAGTGAGTAAACAAACACCAGAGAGGGAGGGGCTCCTGCAAAATGCGCTTGGAGACAGGAAAGAGCCAGAGGAAGTTGCGAGTTACATAGAGGCTACACAGGGGAACGGTGAGAAAAATGAGTGACGGAAAGCGTAGCAAAAACTGGAAACATTATAACTTTATACCTCCAAACATGTCGAACGAGAAACAGCGTATTTCAAAAGTGCCGGCGTTTGGGGACTTCCGGTCACAAATACCATAATACCACTACATGACTGTGAAGTGCAATTTCTGAGCTTTCAGTAACCGTTTGAATTTTTTCGATAGCACGAGTGGTCGCGGAGTTACGGTGAAAAGCCAGCTGATCAAGTTCCTTGGACCAGCTGACTCTGCGGTGAGAGATTACGTCTTAATCAGCTGTTTGCGGCTTGTAAGGTCAGGAAACCCGCGATTCAGCAGCGATCGCCTGGCGGTAAAGGATTATTCTGATAGAGTGTAGACTGCAAATTTAAAATTTAATATCAAGCAGGCTGCACAAACAACCAACATAGGTATGCTGTATACGAATTGTTCATCCCTCAGTGTAATTAGAAGAACAGAACAGGGCAGGTCATCAGGCAGGAGAAACAGGATCAACTCCTCAAAGGCCCTTTGTGTTTCTGATTTCCAATCTTTTGTTTTATAATTTTTTATTTGGAGCTCTCTATTATATGTTGAGCATATAAAGAAATGTTTGATATAGGCCTAATGTATGCTTTTACATTAGTAATTCATTTTACACTTTTTAAAAAAAAAAAAAAAATCTAAGGAGCCTTTTGGGAGCCGAAAGAGCCGGCTCTTCTTTGGGAGCTGAGCCTAAAGAGCCGGCTCTTCTTTGGGAGCTGAGCCTAAAGAGCCGGCTCTTCTTTGGGAGCCGAGCCTAAAGAGCCGGCTCTTCTTTGGGAGCCGAGCCTAAAGAGCCGGCTCTTCTTTGGGAGCTGAGCCTAAAGAGCCGGCTCTCTGAAAAGAGCCAGAATTCCCATCACTATTATAAATGTTTAAACCCTAAACTTATCAGAGGACAGTATATGCAATGACAAATCTGTGATACTTGATAATGATGATGTTTTCCTTTTTATTATTTTAGTATGTGTTTACTTTGATTTTGATGGACCTGAAAGAGCTAATTGAACATATCACAGCTAATGAGGTTAGTTAGAATCATAATTGAAAGATGGATGTAGTCACTCTGAAGTCACCCACTGGTGTTTTGACTCCACATTTTGAAGCTTCAGTGTTACTTATGGCTGCCACCATGTTTTGTTTTTTTTTTTTTTTTTTTTTTTTTTTTGGCACCAGAAGTTACATTCACTCACCAGCCATTTCATTAGGTACACCTTTCTAGTACAGGGTTGGACCCCCTTCTGATTTCAAGGGGGTCCAACCCTGTATTAGCAAGGTTCTTTGTGGTATAGATTCAGCAAGGTTCAACAAAGATTTTGGTCCATATCAACATGACAGCTGCTGCAGATTTGTCAGCATGATGAGAATCTCCCATCCCATTCCAAAGGTGCACTACAGGACTGAGATCTGGTGACTGTGGAGGCCATTTGAGTCCAGTGAACTCACTGTCATGTTCAAGAAACCAGTTTGAGGTGATTTGAGTTTTGTAACATGGCGTGTTATCACTCCTAATGCTGGAAGCAGCCATCAGAAGATGGATAAATTGTGGTCATAAAAGGATGGACACAGTCAGATTGATAGATTCTGACCCTACCATCTGAATGTTGCAGGAGAAATTGAGACTCATCAGACCAGGCAATGTTTTTCCAATCTTCTATTGTTTAATTCTGGTGAGCCTGTGTGAATTGTAGCCTCAGACAGGAGTGGCACCCAGTGTGGTCATCCAAGATAGTTTTTAAAACCTGCTTTTGTGTATCTCCTCACCACAATTAGTTATTCATCATTTCAGCTTTGAAATTATCCAGAGGAATGGGAGTTACTAAATCTTGTGTTGAATGCCCAGCTTTGTGTCACGTATTCCACGGACCTGCTTTATGTACAATCAAGTGCGAGGAGAGTCACAGCGGGGCTCCACCCTATCCTTGGCTCCCACACTTTTACTCTTCAGATTCCTTAGCACTCTGTCTCAAAGGAGAAGTACTGATCTAATCCCATGTTTCTTATCTTACATCCTTCTATAATCTTCAAGCCGATGGGTGCAGTTTTCCAGATATCCGGCTGTGTGGTGATATTTTTGTCAACATATGTTCGCTAGCAGGAAATGGGCATTGGCTAGCTAAGAGCAATTTACCCAAAGTTATTTAGGACAGCTGGCTTAATACCTGTTGCATACAAACTCTTTTCAATATGAATTGAATGACAAAACTGTATTCAGAAGATAACAGTTATATATTTACTCTATGGCAGTTCTCAGAGGGCATTCTCTCAGCTGCTGTATTATTCTACAGTTATCATTAAAATGCCACAAAGGTGTTCTTCTGGATTTAAGTTTAGTAACATACTTGGCCACGTTATGGTTTTCACCCTTCTTTAAACGCTCTCAATGCTGGAATAGGCCTCTTTTGCCAAGCTTCTGCAGATGAAGTGACATTTATAGTGCCATCTAGATACATCATCTCTCCAGCACCTTTTGCACTCATGCAGCTCCTTGTTATCACACTCCCACCTCCATTCTTCACTGTCAGATGTATGTATTCACAGTGGCAGTCCTTGCAGGGTTCACAAAAAGATATGTGAGGCAATATTTATGTTCTCTCAAAGAGTGTTCTCCGATTATTCATCAAAGTTCTTTGTGTGTGTGTTTTGTTTTGTTTTGTTTTGTTTTAAGCAAGGTTTTATCTTGCGAGACAGCATTTTTCATAGAGGTTGATGTTTTGCACTCCCTGAGCTGTCATAATCTCTAATTTCCACAGATAACCCCTGTACCAAGTCTGAAGGGCATGCCTGTCTGTGTTTCAGAGCTAGGTTGTGCAAGTAGTGCTTATTATGTGTTTTTCAGGACATAACTGTGTCTCTGATAGCAGTGTTGTGGCTCACTCTGTACTTCCTGATTACTGTGCTTCTACTAATTTTTAATTGGTTACTGATCTTCCTCTATCTTCTTTTAATCATTGCAAGATCTCCATAGTATGAGTTCTCAGTTCCTCTGGCAATTCTTTTGCACGGGGCGACGTGATGCCGACATACAGATGAAAAGTTCAGTTCTAAGATAATTTTACAAATGCGTTCATGCAGCTGAACAGAGATCATGTCTTCCCTTAGTTTTGTTTCAATGAGTCTGGTTTTCTAACTTGGCCAGCAGTGCTCACAGGTGTTTTCACGTTTGTTTCTACTTTGGGGCCCAAAATCAGTCTATATAATTTTTTTTTTCTTTCATTTTCACATTACAGTATTGATGACAATTTAATGACCCATTTCCTGACCATGTATTTTTGAACTTCCTATTACTGTTCATCGCTGTGACACCCTTTTTTCATGCCTCTCTCTGGCCAAGTTATGTAAGAGAGCCAGTTTCCCAGTTCAGCTCATCAGCACATTTACTTTAAAATAAGAAATGGGAGGTTTTTTTTTTTTGTTTTGTTTTAATTTTAAAAGTTGAACTCAAACCCATATCGTTCTTCAGTATAGACTACTCAGATGACACTTGGTCTGGTGTGATGGGTAATATTTGCTAGCTTAGTATTCTAAGAGAGTTATCAGCTAATGTAGGAAGATGCAGCACTCTGCTACCAGGCAGTCAGTTACTTCCAAACATACACTATATGGACAAATGTACTAGGCTACCTACACATTGCACCTGCAGGAGCTTCCCAGTCATGGAAGCCCATATTGTAAAGTGCCCGGTGCACAGTTTTTGTGCTGCCGTTAATGATGTTAAACAATCAGCCGAGTGTTAATGACTTTTATGTATTCAGTGACCACACTGACTTGTTGCAGCGGTAACATCCTATTATAGTACTACACTCAAATTCAGTGAGCTCTTCAGAATGAGCCATTCTTTTGCAAATGTTTGTAAAGGCAGACTGCCTTGATTTTATGCAACTATGGAAATGGGACTGAATACAGCTGAATGAATGAATTCAAAGATTAGGAGGTGTGGCCTGGTACATTTGTCTGTTTATAGTGCATCTCTTCCAAGCTTGGTACTCTTTACTGGCCCTAATTCCACATTTCCACAGCCTTATGATTACAGTGAAAATATATTCTTTTAATTAAATAAGAAAGTGTCAGGTGATTCCTGCTTTATTAAATAATAATAAGCTGAGTGTTGTTCTACACATGATTTGGTCTCGGTACTGTGAAGGTCAGTCACAACTGTTACATTCATGGTATTTTTTTTTTTTTTTTCATGAAGCTACTGTGAGAGCCAATTTCAGACCTGCGCTTTTTCGACTGAATGACTTCCACATCCACAGAGACTGCCTTTATCTGTTGGTGTGACCGCAGCTGACTGCTAATTAACCTGAAGATCTCTGTCAGTGGCACCTTTCACTTAGAGCTTTCCTCAGCCTCTGCCTGAGAGTGATGTTTGTTGTTTACCTCGATCCTGTTGTGTTGCTGAGCTGGAAAAAGTCTGTGCCATCCAGAGATTCATGTCTCAACGGTGACTCAAAACCAGAGGCTCGTTAAATAGTTTGACTTCATCAAATGCATTGTCTTAAGGGCAGCTGACAAACTGTCACTGCTGCACCGCCGTTTAGTCAGTCACACTTCTACGTCCCTGTCTTTGTCTCTGCACTCAGTGTTTGGCTTGACTCTGACTGGTGCGCCTAAGGAGGGCAAGACTAAGAATAGTTTGTCAGTGGCATCTGAATTAGCACATCTCTGTAGGTCAGTCGTGTGTCAGTGTGGATATTTGTGCAGCTATATCTAGTTGGAGTGGTCATCACTGCCATTACAATAGCTGGAAATCCTCCAGTGTGATTTTCAAAGCACCAAAACTGAATAAGAAGGCCGGTATATCCTGGAAGAGACTTATGATGAGGTGTATGATGTATGATGAGGATTACTGAACTGTTTCTCCTCTCTGGAAGGCTCGAGGTGCCTTAGGCAAGAAAGAAGAGTTTCAGAAGCCTTTTAATCCCAAACAGAAACTTAAACATGAAAATGAGGATTAATATTTAAATAGTTGTATATTACTCTGCTAAAATTGTGACAATATCTATTATAATGAATATTTTTATATTGACAGTGGAGTAAATGATTATGTAAGTGAATGTCATTGGGAGCTGAAGAGTTAGATATTAGGTAAGGGAGTTATTTGAAAACAAAAAGGTAGATATTTGACTCCAAATTAATGTTAATATTTGGCTGTATTGTCCAGATGTGTAAAGAGGGACTAAGCAATATGTATGTATGCTGCCTACAAGTGGTCAAAGTGGGTTTAGCAGCAATGTGTTTTTCATATGGGATTTTTTTTTCTCTCTATAATTCTATAAAATCTATTGCTATTTTGACAAAGTGGCTTTGTTTGTATGTATTTGCTGATTAAATCATCCTCACAAAGGTTGGCATGCACAAGACTCAGCTTAAAAACCAAAACAGTAAAGCTGCTTTCTGCTGTCACAAGAGACACAAGCCACAGTGGGTAGCGCCGCACATTTGACTTGGCAGATATTTATGCCGGATGCCCTTATGCAAGCCCCAGCGGGACTGAACCAGAGATCTTTCACTTCTTAGGTGAATGTGTAAACCACTACACCACAAAGCCATAAGACTACTAAACAGACAAAAATGGCGTATTGCATGACCTTCACTATGACGAGATGCAAGAATGAAGAACATTATATGAAGATAAGGTGTGTGTATTTGTATTTTCACAGCTCACATTGTTCTTCGCTGTGTCGTCACAGGTGTGAAAACCCACGTGTGTTCAAGCTGGGCCTGATCTCAGGGATCTGGTGGGCACTGGCTCTGCTTTGCTGGATCAGTGACAGGATATTCTGCGAAATGTGGTCATCTGTCAACTTTCCCTACCTACACTGTGCTTGGTAAGCTCAACGCTAACTCTGAAAACTCAGTACTTTATAAGTTATTAATGGTATCATTTATTCAGTATTCATTTGATCCTGTGAAACTAAAACGAAAAACAATTTTATTTAAAGTTATGTTGCATACACTTTTCTGTTTTCAGATATGACGGTCTAGTTGAGAAACTGGGGGGGGGGGGACAACAACAACTAGGCAGCTGCTACACTAGAGTGACATGTTTTAATTGTACTGTTATGAACTTTAACATTTAACATGCTAACCGAGGCCTGTAGAGTCTGCGATGTAGCTCTTTGATTTATTTTTTATTTTTTTGCAATTTCTCTGATGATTGCACGGTCTGAAGTGAAAATGCTGGGATTATGTTAATACACACCTGAGTGCTCCAGACCAGCAAACTGCCAAAACTTTAGCTTGTACCGAAATGGCCACACTTGCTGATGATCAGTTAATCGAGTGCATTTTATAAGCAGAAACTGACCGCTACTTACTCTTTTAATTGTTATGGAAGCTGTGAGGGTTTCCTTAGTTTTTCACAGGACTGCAAAGAGTCCTATGAAAACTTTCTTTTTTAACTTGACTGTAGAAATAGTTGGACGAATGTCCTCACTGTACTTTTTGACTTGTTTTATGAAAACACTGGAATTGCATATATAAAAAAGGGATTTTTGCACTGAAGACATTGTTCAACTTTTACAGCTGCATCTAAACCATTTCACAGCTCATTTGGCTCATTCGTTGTCATTTTGCTCTTACAGGCACATCCTCATTTGTCTGGCTTCCTACCTGGGTTGTGTTTGCTTCGCCTACTTTGATGTTGCTACCGAGGCACCGGAGCGAGGTCCCGTCATCATGTTCTGGCCCAGTGAAAAATGGGCCTTCATTGGTGTGCCATATGTTTCCCTACTCTGTGTCCATAAGTCTACTATAAAGGTGACTTAAGGCACTGTTATGCTAACGCTTTCACACCGAGATACACCAGCATGTCCGTGACTCATCTTGTATCAACTGGTGCTCTTATGACTTGAGGATGTACGTGATGTACATTTTGGCCAGCCTCAAGGATTTTTGCATTTTCCTGCAGATCTTTATGCAACTCTGTCAAAGAACAGCAGGTTGTTTTACATGACACACAATTACTCTTTAATATCAAAGCCAAGAAACCTTTACAGTGTTACAAACATATCTCAGGCTTTGCATAAGAGACCATTAAATCTCTTAAGAGTGAAAGTATTCATTTGATACTTCTTTAAAGAGGAGACTTTCTACATTTCCTGGTAACTGAGAAAACCTCACTGTAAAGCATTACGTTGCCTTTATGAGAGCAATAATGGCACCTCATGAGTGCAGTCATAAAACCATGTTTAAAAACAATAAAGCACTGGAGTCATTAACTGTGATTAATGCCTAATGCATTAAAGTGTCACGTTGCTTAGCCAGTCCTAATACACTCAGTGAATCTACAGCAAGTTGGTTTATTGGTTCATAAAATGTTACTAAAATGTTAAAAAAAGGTCATTTACGCAAAGCCTCGGGCTGGACGTCTGCCCTCTGTGCTGACGGGCTTTTTAACAGAAAAACATCAGAAACACATTTTTGGGACATTTCTGTTCCTTTTTATTTTAAGCATGCTACTATGATTTTTCTTTTTCAGGATACTATATGACAAAAGGGTTTAATATATATCTGTATATACTGTAGTTTGGTAACTGATTATTAAATAGGCAGTGATACTCCCAAGGAAATAATATCATTCATATATTAGTGAATGACCAGGTACCTTTTTGATATTGGCACCCAAACTAGAAAACAAGAAATCCGAATTGAGACGTGCATGTAGCATTTTAGAATATCATATTTACATTTATTTAATCAAAAATAATCTTGCTAATGTTTAAACTTTATTGCTGAAGGTTTTAATTTTCAGCCCAGACATCTCAGCCACTCTACAGGGCTGTTCATTATTTCAGACTTTGAAAAAGGCCTTAAACAATGTGATGGATTCCAAAGGAAAATGAAGATGCAACATGTCGGTGATTGTGCTTTTGCATTGTTAGAAACCATTTGGCAAGAAAATGTACTGGCATCTGCTAGCAGTTGTAATCTTAGGATGTATGAGGTGTTAATTCCTCTGACCTAAAACTGAAACATTAATCTAGCTGTTTTTTATTTAACGAAAAAAGGGGGAAAAAATGTCTGTAGGATATAAAAGGGATGTCTTCTGAGTGCTGCAGACCAAATCCCTAAGAGACAAAGATCTCCAAAGCTTTTTCACCTTGAACCTTTTTTTTGGACATGTTCTGAAAAACTGCCTCTAGTTGTTTAACTAATATTATTTTACTCCTGTCCTCTCGCAGAGGCTTCTGGGAACTCAAACAGCCAAAATAACTTGTGCACTCGTGAAAGGTCAAATCAGTCATGTTTAACATTCTGAAGCAATATTTTTGTAACAACATGAAGTATTTTGTTAATAAAAACGATTTCTATTTTTGTAAGTGAAGCCAAAGTTGATGGTGAATCATTTTAATATTTGCGTTGTTACTAACTTCTGTGATTAGAAACATTTTTAATGTGTCTTTTGGGAGAATTGACAGTGTGAACAATCTCATGAGTACATTAAATTGCGCTGCCAATTACACAGGTAAACGAAGACGGTGGGTTTGCTGAATGATGATAATTAAGAAGTCAGTCAGTAAATCAGTATCAGATCACGGACTTTGAAAGCAGCAGACTCTTTCATGCTGCTGTCCGCATCATGAAGGCTTTCTCAGCATGAGGTATGGCTTTGACTTAATGTCTTTTTATTGACCTACATGTATATAAATCTCAACATTTCACTGCCTGCTTTGACAGTGCAGATGAACTGCACAGAAATATTTATTTTCATTAATGATCCTGTTTTGTAAATCAATATGTGTAATAGATTAGATTATTAATATATTATTTTATGCAATAAAACTCAGTAAATTCTCCAAATGGCTGTTTGTGTTTATTCAGTTTTTTTTTGTTTGTTTGTTTGTTTTTTGTACCTTGGAATAAGTATTTCTCACTTTTTCGCTCTACACCTTTGCTGCTCTTTTTGTGTGTTTTCAGCAGACTGACTCACAGTGATGCAGAACACAGTTTTTGTCACCAGGGGGCAAAGTTTTTCCACATTGAATTATATTTCTCAGTGCTGGCAATCTAAGCAACAATCAGTTTTCGGAGTAAGAAAATAAGAAAAAATATGAATGACTACATGAAGGAATCAAACTGAACATTTTCCAGGTTTTATACCAAAAGTCCTACAAGCGAACAGTCCATCCTTACTGTTTCTATAGGATTAGCCAGGTGCTACTAATCAAATGCACTTGATTAACTGATAATCAGCAAGTCTGACCTCTGTGGAGGCTTTGGCAGCTTGCTGGGCTGGAGCATTCAGGTGTGTGTTAACACAATGCCGAACAACTGCATCTCTGCTGGCCTCATTTAACATGTAAAATGACAGTTAAAAAAAAAAGAAAAAACAAGTATGGCTTGTTTGGAAGGGCAGCACTCCTTAGGTTTAATGTACTTTATACTAGTACTAGTATGTCATACTGATCCACCGTAAAGTTAAATGTGATTTCTAAGATGACACCAATGCATACAACAGCAAAATAGCATGTTCAAAAGAACACTGTAAATACAAAGCAGCAACAATTACACCCCCCAAAAGGCACAGAGTTCACATCCACTATATAAAGAGAAATCTCACACACTGTAACTAATCATACGATTAAGACTGAGAAAGTAGAAGATTTAAGTGTATTTTGAATATAAACAATAGTGAAGCATCTCATCAAGGCAGTTTGTGTCTCATTAAACTGGATCTTTTTCTTCTTTTTTTTTTGCTGGCATGTAAACCATACTGTCCATGGTGTAAACACTGTTAGATCTCTCCTGCTTTAATTCTGTCTTCTCTGGAGTTCTTTCTTCATGTGGACTAAACAGCCTCTGGGAACTGCAATCGTAGGTGTTAAAAATACAAAATCTTGAATATCAGTAGATGCTAGAAGTTACTAAAGACAACACTTACTTGATATTTTTATTTAATTATACTTTTTACCAAAAAAAGGTCCCTTTTTCCATAAACTTGGGGTGCAATTTATTTTTTAATTCTTTTTAAAATCACATTAAAAAATAACCTGCAATAAACCTGATTCTGGGGTGTCTCAGTCAATCAATCTAATCTAATCAATGAAAGATCAACATAGATTGATTTAACCCCCTGCAACTTCAAGCTGGAGAAGCTTTAAAGAAGCTGCATGAATGAATCATTATTTATTCCACATCAACATAAATTATTAATTATAGTCTCATTATGGCCTAATAGCCTAATGGGTGTGATAAAGTTTAATTATGTATCGTGTCGTCTATCATAGACAGAATTAGTAAGTGATTAATAAAATATGTTATAAATGATTAACTACCCTGTAACTTGTAATATCGGTCGTTGTAATGGGGTCAGAGACCCTATCATAGAGGAAGTCCCGCCTTCTCAGACCTCTGAAGAAAATCATTGGTTCCCAGATATGCCAATCAAATAACAGCCATGTCTAGATTACGGGTCAGATAGAAGACCATCGGTTTTGATCTGGTCGGCTTCAGTGGGTTTATTTCTACGCCTCTGAGGACCGCACACCCGGAATAAGGTGAGATCTGTGGAGGGACTCAGACAGACTGAACGCTCCTCGGCGGCTTCATCTGCGCCTTTTATCCGCAGAGAATCAGGATGGTGTTAATAATTAGACGCTAAAAACGGCATCATGTGTTGAGCCCTTAAAAAAAAAAAAAATAAAAGGGTGTTTCCAGAGGAGCGAGGCTGCCACACACAGAACAGCTGTAGATGTGATTCCTTCTCGCTGCGGCGTTGAAGAAAAGAGAAAACCATCCAGATGATGTCAGGAAAGCATTTCAAGGCTCATGAAGTGAGCTGCTGCATCAAGTATTTCATCTTCGGATTCAACATTATATTCTGGGTAAGTCCCGCGTTTGCTGTTTGCGACGTCAGGCCTGCCATCGTCACTTTAACTCACTGATGTGTCTTTGTTCCCCGTCATTAGCTGTGAGGTGTGTTTATTTATTTATTTGTTGCTGTTTCATCTTTTTGTTGGTTTCGAAGTGGTTTCGCTTTCTGTGTTCTTGCTCCTGTGCACTTGCTCCCTCTGTCACCCATCAGCCTGCTTTTGTTTTCCTGTGTCCTCCATCAGGATGAGAGCAGCTCTCTCTTTACTCTCGGCATCATCTGCTTGTTTACATCACGGTAGCCCCAGCTGAGGCCTTATTTATATATTTATGTATTTTTATTGTAGTGATGTTTGGGCTGAGAAAACAGAGCTGTCATTCTTCTCTGTGCATGAGTGAAACCACAGGGAGGGGAAAACAAAACAAAAACACCTCCGCTCATGCTTTACACCCACATCAACCCCACAGTCGCCCAGGGCCTCCAGTTTCAGCTTGAAACAATACCTGCATGGGTCCTTTTTCACAGGTTGTTGCGGGGAAGAGGTGGAGGAGGCTTTACTAGTTATTAACAGTGCTGAGCCCAAGTAGCACCTCTCACTCCAAAGTGCTTCACAACGTTAACAGCAGAGCATAATAAAATAAAATAAATAATTGCTAATCATTAATTGTTTTATAATTTAAAGCAGTAATGCTGCCATTGATTCCAGGTGTTAAATGGGAGTATTGGCTGCCTCTCCAGTACTTAGGTTAAAATAATTCTTGGCTTTAGGGGATTGGTCACAGGAAATAATGTCATATACAAACAAACAATCAAACAAAAAAATTAAACATTACAACTGACTGATGAATGAAGTATGAGTTTGAGTAAGGGCTGAAAGGACTGCAGGGACATTATGTTCATTATTGATTGTTCTGCCATATTTTTTTTCCATCAGTCAATAGACTGTTTGGTCCAAATTACAACACAAAACTTCACATAATGGCGTGAAGCTAAAAGCTCAAGTGAATGTTTGGCAGTTTTCACTTTTTAAACTGGAATTTAACCCTTGACATTAAGAGTCTTTTTTGAGCGTGTACCAGACTGACATACCGGGCAACATGGACCTTTTTTGATAGCAGGAGCTCCTAGAGAAAACCTGTGCAAGCAGACACCACTCAGAAGGGCCCTACCTGCGCTTGAACCCAGGACCCTCTGGCCGTGAGGCACTGGTGCTCACCCCTGGGCCCCTGTGCCGCCAGAGTAATTAGTTAATTGTGAGAATTTCTGCCAATAAATGAACTGCTTGATCTAAGCCTTCAAATACAGCCCATTCTTTGTTTGTTGTTAATGGTTAAATAATTAAATAACCAGATGTGGATGTCTGTGTTTATCTGATACAGTAAATTACACCAGTCCAACTGACTGATTTGCAACATTGGCCATATTAGGCCTTTTCCACAGCAGACATTTTGCCTTGTTATTGCAGGAAAAGCACAGATGCTGATAACATGTGGCGATATTAGTAATAATTCAAGTGTCCTAGTAAGCCATTGCAGTGTGGGAGTGTGGGACTTTGAGTCCAAGCAGCTATCAGTATATATATGTTTTTGTTTTTTTTTGAATGTATTTAAACCAGTAATTTTATTACAGTGAAATGTCAAAATGACCCGTTAACTCCCGCTAGCTCAACTGCCACTTAAGCCATAAATGGCGTCAGTGTGCTTCTGGTCTATCGCAGATTGATAAAGAGAAAAGCGTTTTGGGCCCTGCAGAAGCTCTCAGCCAACTGTGCAGTGACCAGTGACTTATTTGAGCCTTGTGCCATTCAGATATCATCAGCAGAAGTTGGTTGCGTCAAAAACAGCTCCTCTCCTGCCTCATCATCTCTCTTAGAAGTAATACTTGAGATAGTCTATAAAGTTCATTATCTTTCACCTGAGAAAAATATCTTTAGTGTTACTATCTAATGAATAAATGGGTCTAATTTAAGCAACAAAACACTTTGGTTAAAAACAGTTATTTAAAAACCTAATTATTTGTTACCTTAATTTCAGCACTTTTTAAAGTCTTGCCACTGAGTGGGATTTTAATCTTATTAGTGAAGGCATTGCTGGGTAAAAATTTGGACCAACAGTAATTAAATTTACTGCATCTCCAGTTGAAATTTGCACAAATGATGTGTCTTATAATATGTTCTGTTTTTAATTAGTTATTTTATTTTGTTTTAATTTTTTGGAGCACATCTCCTGTCAAGTTTTATTTATAATAGTTCATCACACTAGTAACTGAACTGTACGTATTTTTAACTGAGTTTATCTCTGTCCTTGACGGGAAACCACACACTGCTGATAAACTGAAAAAAAAGTACATTGTGATGAGTTTAATGTAAAAAAAAAAAAAAAAATTGCAGATAGTTGTCATAAGAAGCCAAAACTCAGTGCAGCTGTAAAATTTAGGTGGATTTACAAGTTTTCTAAGTATATTAAAGTGATTTTAAAAAATCCCAAATATATGTTAAAAAAATCACTGAAACATACATAATTTTACATATTTTAATAACAGTTACAAGACTTTTGGGGGGGGGGGGGGGGGGGGGGGGGGGGGTTTATACACACAAACTTCCATAAAATGTTAAATTACTGTTGTAATAATAATCCTGATTACTGCTGTTACACTGCGGCGTACAGTTCTGTACAGTCTGGCTGTTTAAAGATGCTTTCTAATGTGGAAGCCTCCTGCTGATCCTGCAGACTGGGATGAGAAATATTTAGTAATGGACCACTGCCAGGAAAATCTCTCTGTGGTTTCTGTCAGTGTGCGTCTGTGTGATGACTACATGTTGCAGTCACAGCAAAATAAACCTGCTCTCTCTCTCTTTCTCTCTCTCTCTCATCTCTGTCAGTTCCTTGGAGTGGCCTTCCTTGCCATTGGTTTGTGGGCATGGAGTGAAAAGGTGAGTTCTATACACACGTGTTATGACAAGTTGCACGAATTATTTCTGTGAAGTTTTTCACTTGCAAGTATCTGCAAATAATCTATAAACTCAGTATATCAATGCCAGTCATTGTATGTGGTTTACACTAGTCTGTGTGCATGAAATGGTCGCAGTGGCTTTACTGACTCAGAAAGGAATTTCATACTTTCCTGTGGGACTCATGAACAATGGGCTATAAATTGATCTGATGCATTTCACAGATTCATTCATTGTGTACTATGAAAGAAAGCAGTCTACTGAGAGCATTGTGAATTTCACCAAAGTACATTTGAAGATCTTGATTGTTGCTTCGTTCTACACACACACACAACTGCAACTAATATTATTTCATTATTTGTTAACTGCTAATTTATTTTCTTGATAACATGATTAACTGTTAGATTGATGTAATGTCAAAAGTTTGGTTAAAAAGAGTTTGATGCCACACACGCTGTGGGCTAAGTTAAACTGTTAGCTTCTGACACAAACCGAGACACAGCTAGCCTGGCTCTAGAGGTAAGAAAATCTACATACAATTGTGATCAGAAGTTTACATACGCTCACCATGGGCATTAATGAATGGCAATTTTCCAGGGTTTAATGACTGTGCAGCACACATCTTTAATTACTTTAAAAAACAAGAATTGGATGCACAAGTTTGAAATTATTTTGGGATTTTCTCGAATCCACACAGGGGCAAAAGTATACATACACCCCCACTAATATTTGGTTAAATGTCCAAGTTGGACCTCAATCAGATGCTTTTGGTAGTCATCAACAGGTTTCTGGCATAATTCTGGCTGGATATTTGACCACTCTCTGCCAAATTGGTTGGTTTCCAGGTATGAATCTGGCTTTTAAGTATAGTCCACACATTTTCAATAGGGTTGAGGTTGAGGCTCACCTTTACTCCTGCAAACATACCTCTTGTCATTGTGGCCAAATAGCTCAGTCTTTATATTATCTGACCGTAAAATGTTTCTCCTGAAGTCATTTGGCTTCTCCATGTGGACAGCTACAAATTTCTTATACCTTGAAGGTCTCAATTTTGGAGCAGGAGTTTCTTTTTTTGGTTGGCACCCTCTTAGTCCATGATGATGTAAGACGTGCTTCACTGTGGACAGTGATGCTGGTGTTTAAGCAGTTTACAGTTCAGGGCAGGCTTGAGTCTTGGTGGTTCCTGGGTTGTTCCTGAACATCCTAACCACTTTCCTCTCATCTGAGGGTGAAAGTTTGGGTTTTATTTCAGACCAAGGCAAAGTTGTGGCACATCAGAATAACTTGTACTTTCATACAGTTGTTTGAACTAATGATCTTGGAATCTGCATTTGTTTAGAAAAGGCTCCAAGAGACTACAGTTCTCCTTCTTGGATCTTCACTGAGTTCCTTGAACCTTCCCATCGTTTTGAGTATTGGTCAATCCAAGGAGTGATGGCCAACAAATCCTTTCTTTGCTGGCAAGGAGAAACTACCAGTGGTAGTCAGTCACGAACAAGAAGTTAATAGGCCTTGACTTTATTGAGTTAAAAGACACTGTAGAGCCTCCAGCACCACTTATTAAAAGATTTAAATAAGTGTGTGTGTATATTTGAGACTCTATACTTTTGGCCCTGTGTAAAAGAAAATCCCAAATCTTTTTATTTTAAAGATGTATGCTGTATAATCAGTCCACCCTGGAAAAAGAACAGTTCAGAGAAATTATTAAAAGTCTACTATGTCTGCTAACTACCATGACATTCATGCCCATAATGAGTGTATGTAAGCTTCTGACACAACTGTAGTAGCAACTCTGTAGCTTATCGGTTTGCATGCTAAAACTTGTTTGGTTTATCAGTGCAGAAACTAATGTTAGCTAAAATGTTAGCTTGTTGTTTGTACACTGGGCAAATGAACAACATAAAAATTAGCTTTAAAAGTCAAATTATGTTTGTTTAGCATTGTACAGACCCAGGCAGCTAAGCTAAGCTAAAGAAACGCAAGCTAAGTTAAATATATTTATATTTACTAGCTCTAAAGAACAAATCAAAAATAATTGATGACTCATTTTCTGTTATTTGGTCATTTTAAATAACTGCTGATGCTGGCTTTGATCTTACATTGTGAAAGATGGGTTTTATAGAGGCTTATCAAATTATTCCTTTACTTAAGACCAGTGGACAGCAGTGATACTTCAGTGATTTTTCATTTCATGTGCTTTGTCCCCAGGGTGTTCTCTCTAACATCTCGTCCATCACTGACCTGGGGGGCTTTGACCCTGTCTGGCTATTCCTTGTGGTGGGTGGTGTGATGTTCATCCTTGGGTTTGCTGGTTGCATCGGAGCACTCCGGGAAAACTCTTTCCTGCTCAAGTTTGTATGTCCTCTAAAGGCTTTCTCAGAGATCTTTATATATTTATTGGTTCGATGACAGTTATTAAATTCAGAGAATGCTTATGTATTTCAGTTCTCCGTGTTCCTGGGTATCATCTTCTTTCTTGAGCTGACTGCTGGCGTCCTAGCCTTTGTCTTCAAAGACTGGATCAAGGACCAGCTCAATTTTTTCATTAACAACAACATTCGGGCCTATAGAGATGACATTGATCTGCAGAACCTGATCGACTTCACCCAGGAATATGTGAGCACTGTGTTTCTTTATTTGTTGTACTGATTTCTTTCCAGTAGTTTTACCTTGTGTTAGAGATGTCTGTTTATTTCTGTGTGACCTTGTATGTATCAGGGGTTTTTTTTTTGTGTGTGTGTATTTAACCTTGTAGTGGGAGTGCTGTGGAGCTTTTGGAGCTGACGACTGGAATTTGAACATCTACTTCAACTGTACTGATTCAAATCCGAGTCGTGAGAAATGTGGAGTGCCCTTTTCCTGCTGCACCAAAGATCCAGCGGTATGTCTTTCTACCAAAATAAGTCTGTGGGTGTTTTTGTGTCTTAGAGTTTAAATTAAAGACTCATACTTGGAGGGGAAGTTGTGAAGGCCTTATTTGTGACAGATAGCGTATTATCTCTGTTCTGCAGAAGAAGGGCTAATGCTATCAGATACCATGGCTGGCTTCCAACAGGACGCTGAGGCCACTGTGTTTAGTCCTGTAAGGCCCTGCCAGCAAAGAAAAGTCTGAAAGCGGATGGGCGGGGATCTGGACAGAGGCATTTTTTGGCAGAAAAATGCTCTTAACTGCTCAGCACAGCAGTGACAGCACTCCGCTTCAGCAAAACAGACACAGCAAAGTTTTTATATTGACAATCTAAGGACAGATTGTCCTATCAAGGTCATGTTCTATGGGAAGGGGTGGGGTGGGGTGGGGGTGGTAGTTGTTGGATATCATTATTTCCCAGAGGCATCACTTGCACTTAATGTTGGATTTTCTACCATTTCTACCTTTCAGTTTTTGTTGGGTTCAGTTTAGTTGTGTAACAGTGTCTTTTGGAGTTATATTTTGTCAAAGAATCTCAGGTGTGACAGTTTCAAGTCAGTTGAAGTTTTTTTTTCACTTCTCTTAATGCTGGCTTTCAATCAAAAGGACAGTTAATTTAAAAGAAAAAACTGACATTTAAAGAAAAATGTTTTCCTGGTGTCACCAAATGCCATAAACCTCCCCCCTGAAAAACAACCATAAATGCTCTATTCTATCTGGTTAAGACATGTAGTTTATAGAACAGCTTCATTTCTAGCACATCATCATGCTGACGCTGATGAAGGCCAAAAGCTGAAATGCTTTTAGTTTTTCTACATGCTGCAAGTACTGCTGAAGCTTTGACTTCTTCAGACTTTTTCTTCTCCTCCATCTAGGGAAAAGGCAAAGGTTTGCCACAAACCTCTGCTCTGCTTCTATAATACTTTTTTCCAGGTTTGTGACTCCCTATCCAGTGAAGTCCTACCAAAATATGAATCTTAAAAAGATGCTGTAAATATACAGTTTCATTTTGGCTGACCATTAAGGGAAAAAATTGTTCCCACCAGACTTTACATGCAAACAGTTTCCTTTCTCGGCTGTGTTTTACATACACTGGTATAAAATTAGATCACTTTTTACACATTGTGTAGACCTGCCTGTCACAGTTTTATTTGTTGCTTTTAAGAAAACAGAACTTGACTTCTGATACTGAAGTCCAAGTTTCTGTTCTCAAATCTGCAGCTGTGGTCCTATGCAGTTTCATGAAGGTTGACCTGACCAGAAAGGCAGACACACCCTAGACGCATACTAAACTTACAAGCAGAATAACAGGGAAGCAAACGCAACCACACAAAAATTCAGGGTTTTTATGCAAAATTCATCATGATAACTATATAAACATGGACTGGCATTTCTGTCTAGTTTTACTCACCATCGTCTTTAACGTTTATTCACACTTTATTCTTTTTCATGCCAAGGGCCAGTCTAGAGTCTCTAACTAACCTAAAATGCATGTGTATCTTCTCTTCGCAGGAGGATGTCATTAACACTCAGTGTGGATACGACATCCGAGCAAAAGCGGTGAGCCACAAACAGATACCTAAATTTATCACCAAGACTGAGATCCTCATGGAAACATGTAACAGGGATTAAAAAAAAAGAGTGGAAAGAGTCAAAACTATGAATTGGTTTATTTTGCTTCAGGCAGGTTTATTCGGCTATATGAGGTCATCGACTACTCCACCCTGGACACAATATTTCTCTTTCAGTATGTTTCTCAACTCACTCCTGAAAATACAGCAGCTGGCTCTCCATCAGCACTTTGGGCCTTGTGGCATTACTCATGCGGCAGCAATGCAATGGGAACTGAAATCCCCCCTCCCCGCCTCGGTCATTTGCTTTGGCCGTACTGCACGGTAGCATAATGTAAGGAAAAGGCTCTGTTTGTTTTCGTGACTTTAAACGTGAGCCAGAGAGAAGCAGACTCAGAGCAGGAAAACAGTGAGCTGAGTGTGTGTTAACAACTACGTAACAGTGGATCAGAGGCTTTCACTGTGGAAGGCTTTAGGGGAGACCACAAAATGAAAAGGGGAATCATGTGCCATTAAAAATAACTGTGTTGTTAAGGGTTGCGAAGCAAAGTAAAACCCAATATATTTCAGCTGAACTTGATTATCGTGCTGCAAAACTGGTTTGACTTGTAAATGTTTTGACAGGACTCCGAGCAGAGGACATTCATCTATATCAAAGGCTGCGTACCACAGTTTGAGAAGTGGCTTCAAGATAACCTGACAGTGGTGGCAGGCATATTTATTGGGATTGCATTATTGCAGGTGGGGATCGGTTTATCCTTAACTTCTAAGCTCTCTTTTTATTCCACTCCCTAACATTTCTGCTTCTCTCTTTTTTTTTTTTAGATTTTTGGCATCTGTTTAGCGCAGAATCTTGTGAGTGACATCGAGGCCGTGAGAGAGAGCTGGTAGGTAGCAAGAGTCGTTGATGTGACGTACATATTTTTGTATCCGTCATTTTTGTTTAAAAAAAATCCGTTCGTGACTTGCAGGAGTTTGTTCTATAAATTAACACATTTAAAATAAAAATGATAGGAATTTTAAAAAATTGAATAGATAATCTTACCCACGCGTGGGTTTCCTCTGGGTACTCCGGTTTTCATCCCATAGTCTAAAGACATGCACTTACTGGGGTTAGGTTAACTGGAAACTCTAAATTGCCCATAGGTGTGAATGAGAGTGTGGATGTTGTCTGTCTCTCTGTGTTGGCCCTTCGACAGGCTGGGATAGGCTCCAGCCCCCCCGCAACCCTGAACAGGATAAGCGGAAGTGAATGGATGGATGGATAGATAATCTTAAATAACATTATTGATTTGATTAAGTTATATTTCTTGTGGTTGCACCACCTGGTTTCTGCAGCTGTCTGCAGTTTAAACAGGCTTCTGCTTAGACACCTGCATTAACTTTTGTGTTTGGTAGTAAGATAATAATAATTCTAATAGTTGTACCATCTGATATGGAAAGCGTGTCGATCTACATATGAGTTTAATTGTTTTTTATCCATATTTAAGAGAGCACTGAAAACCTCTTCAGACAGTCATTAAAAACCACTCTGTGTGATGAAATGTCCGTTTCACTATTATTGCTTTTGTAAATGTAAAACTTCACAACAAAAGTCTCAGGTTTAAGGTTGCACCATCCTGACATCGGAGAACATACAAATTGCTGATAAAAATAATTTTGATTATCTTAAAAGCTTTAAAAATATTTATAAATTTGGACTATATTAACAATTAAAAATATGCCAGTAATTTGAGTATTTTGTTTGAAATTTATTATAATTTAAGAAACTTTTTTAGTCTATAGTCTTTTTTACTTTTTTTATCATTTTAGTCTTTAGTTGTGCCATCTGAATTTTTGTTTTTTTGATACAAAAATATGAAAGAATATCTATTACTGTGATGTACTGAAAATATTTTCAAACTAAAAAAAAATAAAAGGTTTTATAGAATAAACTCCTGCAAGTCATGAAGTTTTAAAAATATTTTTTAAAAATCAGTAGTACAGAAAGTGCACGTGTACAGCGCTGATGCTGGTGGCTGCAGTGGTCGCTTTGGGTGTTTTATGGTTCCAAGTGAAAGAACCAAAATATCACAAAGTTTTGGAACCACATTATAGGTCCACAAATGAAATCCTGACTTTGTGATCATCTGACCATAGCTGCGTTGCCTCCAGCAGCTTGACCTTTTTGCTTCAGAGTGAAACTACTACACCAAATTGTTACACACATACATGGTTGAGTTGTGTCATCCTATTGAGTTGTACCAAGCACCACCACCAGGTCAAAAAGGTGTCGTGGTCAAAAACATAAAAGTTGTTGCAAACATCTTTTAAATCACAAACAGCCTTAGCTGGATTACATCTTTAGTGCTAAGTGTTAAATGTTTGCATGCCAACAAGCTGAACCAGCTATTCTAAAACTTAAAAATGGCCACTTCATTTGAAACTTGAAAATGTGCTGCAGCCCACACAAGTCTTTAAATATCAGCGTCACCCGCTGGTTTGCAAAGTCCCATTTTGAAGCCTGAGTATTTAGTCAGCATTTCACTGTAGCCATCTTGGTTATTTATTTCACTCAATATGGGACTATAATTCACAAAATGAACATCTTGTATTAAATAAGCCTCTGCCTCCCAGTGCTGCCAGCAAAGCGTGTTTTGTTTATGCTTTTTACTGTCTTTGATTTTGTTTTATTGTGCCCATTCATAAATCTGCTTCCTGTTTTTGTGCAGTTTGTTTACCTAAGACCTCCAGAGAGTTTTCAAAGGCAACTGGGTAAGCACTTGCAGGTCATTCACCAGTAGCATTGCAATATAAATTATTGATCCTCTCCTCTTGTAGACTGACTGCACTGCAATGTTTTTAATTTTTAATTTATTTAATTAATTAATTAATTTTTTTTTACAGGACTTTGAGGCTCGGACGCCAACAATGAAGGGAGATACTTTATTCAGCTAATATGTCCAGTATGAACAGTCTCATTCATATGTAAATAGGAAAATTTGAATTATTTTTAGAGTTTCTGTATTTTAAATGAAGCACCACCTCTTAAATGTACCATTACACAGACAAAACCAATGCAAATTCATTGCAGTACAAGCTACAGTTACAGTAAAGGCTGTGTCGAGGAAACGAGAAACGAAATATCTTTTGTGCAGATGACAAATGGAAGGGGAGTTTCTCTGAGGTAATGCTTCGTTTAGAATGAGGTCGGTGGTTTTATATGTCTCACAGCTGCAGATTTTAACAGCTGCATGTAAGGGTTGTGTACAAAGATAAAAGTGATTCTGGAAATGCACTGCATGCCTTTTGTCTCCTGACAGGACATCGGCTTCTAACCGTGTTAAGTATTTTAAAGTATTTGTAAAATAGTCTGTAATTTCGAGTGAGCCGGCTGGTTAGCACTTTGTTGAATGTTCAGTGGAGTCTACTTAAGAGAACCAACTTAGGATCTGTGACCACACTGTTACAGGTTACAGTCTGACTTGTGGGGCTATAGTGACATGTTGTATCATGATGAGACGTGATGGATGTGATAGGCTTTGTAAACTTGTAATAAATAATGCGAGAACCCCAACAATGTGGCATCTAATCAAAACTCAGCCTTAAGCACTTTAATCTTCATAGAGGAGTGATAATGAAGCTCACTGCAGCTGTTCAGCTTCTGTCATGACAGACTGTTATTCTGGTCAAGCCGCAGCCACTGGACGGGGCGCTTTCCATAAAAATGCTTCTATAACTCCATGGGGCTTCATAATTGTCAGCTTGAAATTTTTTTGTTTTGGCAACTTTTTTAGGGTAGTTACCTTCCTTGCACATAATCCTTCTGTCCGTTAGTGTTCATTCATTCATTTTCCTTTATTTTCAGTTGTTTCCAGTGTGTTGAAATAACTCGAACACTGACAAACGGACATTTTCACTGGAAATTAGGCATAGCCTTTTTTAAGGGCCGTAACAAAACTGCTTGGTGGCACTTAACTGAATGTAGAAATGATTTTTGATCTACATGGATACAGTACTTGAAAGCTCACAGGCTCTGTCATCAGCATTTTTTCAAATTCAAACAGTGATATTAAACAATAACATGAGGTTTTCTGTTAACACGTGAAGGAAATGTGAACCTGTGAAACTTTCCTTTACTGCCAAATCCTCTGCATTGACCACAAAATTATATTATTCAATGTATTTCTGGTGTCTAACCAAATGTATAATCTTCTACAGAGAAATGTTAAAATGCCAAAATGGTGTTTACTTACCACTTAGTGCCATATTTGCGATTTCTACATACTCCTGATTATAACCATACTTTAGTTCATGTGTGCTCCTAATTCTTGTAAATAATTGTGTTGAGATGTAAATACACCTGAATAAATGTTGTTCTTTCTATGCTTTTGTTTGTGATTCTGTGTATACTTTGTCAGGATTATATGTTGATATCACACTTACTTAAGACTAAAATTAATGGTAGCACTGAGGAGGAATTGTCAGTGATACTGGGTGAATGAAAGCTCACTACCGCCATCTTGTGTATGAAACACATATTATTTTAAAGCAATTTTTTACCGTGACCCTCTAACTGGTCTCCAACTGAAGGTTTCACATGTTTAGGTTCATTTGTGTACACTTATTTATACACTCAAGCAATAATATTTAAAACATGGTGGAGGACAGAAGGAATGTTAGGGAGTAAGTTAACTGAAGGTGACAAGTATGCAGCAAATGTGCCGAAGGTGCTCTATAGATTGAGATCTGGTGACTGTGAAGGTCATTTGAATACAGTGAACTCGCTGTCATGCTCATGAAACCAGTTTAAGATGACCTGAACTTCGTGTCATGGTGTGTTGTCCTGCCGGAAGCAGCCATCAGCAGGAAGCAGCTACACTGGAGTCATAAAGGGATGGACATGGTCAGCAACAATAGGTATAGGTAGGCTGGGGTGTTCAAAATAAGCTCGGTACTAAGGAGCCCAAAATGTGCCAAAAATAATATCCCCCCACACCATCACACCACAACCAGTAAGTCTGAACATTGCTGTAGCAGCTTCAAAGTTTGACCTGTTGTGTGTTCAGAGAGCCTCTTCTACATACCTTGGTTTGTAAAAAGTGGTTATTTGAGTTACTGTTATTGGATAGTTTCTCTTTTTTAGCCCATTCACTGTAAACTTTAGACATGGTTGTGTGTAAAAATCCCAGCAGATCAACAGTTTCTGAAATACTCAGATCAGGCCAACAACCACAGCACATTTAGAGTCACTTAAATCACCTTTCTTCCCCAGTCTGATGAGATTGAAGCTCCAGCAGCACTTGTGGTATGAAGAACAACTTTATTACTTGAGCAACGTGTAATAAAGTAATAAAGCTGTTCTTCGTATCACAAGTGTTGCTGGATCTTCAACCACTTTAGACTACTGCTCTTCTTCACGCTCCTTGGAAGTAGGTGAGGCCATGCCAGAAATTTCCTTTGTGGTTTCCCATTCTGATGCTCAGTTTGAACTTCAGCAGGTCATCTTGACCACATCAGCAGCACGGTGGCGAGGTGGTTAGCACTGCTGCCTCACAGTTAGAATACCATCTGGAAGGCCCGGGTTCGATTCCACAGTCCAAAGACATGCACTTACTGGGCTTAGGTTAATTGGCCACTCTAAATTACCCATAGGTGTGGATGTTGTTTGTCTCTCTGTGTTAGCCCTGCAACAGTACCCTGCCTCTCGCCCTATGTCAGCTGGGATAGGCTCCAGCCCCCCCACGACCCTGAACAGGATAAGCAGAAGTGAATGGATGGAGTGATCTTGACCACATCTACATGCCTAAATACTGCCGTGTGATTGCCTGGTTAGATATTCACACTAACAGAAAATTGTTTCCCTAATAAGGTAGCTGGTGAGTATAAATATTGGCTGAATTCCATTTTTTCCTTCAGTTTCAGGGATCTGGTCTTGCTCATGTGAATTTTGAAGGGAACAGAGTCTCATGTTTTCACACTAAGACAAGTTTCAGTAGTCTGCTGGCATAAACAGTTTATATATCAGCTTTTAAATGACCAGAAAGAAAATTTGAATTCACTCTCTGATCTATTAAATGATCTATTAGAATAGATCATTTCAGTGTTTCAGCTCAGTCAGTTCAACATGCAACTGAAACTACTGATTACATCCTGTGATCCATTAAGCCCACACATGGACCTAACAATGAAAGTTACAGGAGATGAAACCATTTAAAAATCAATTTAACTTGTGATTTTGGATGATTTCTGAAAATCTATTTAAATTATCAGGCAAAACTGTGAAGAACAAAATTATTTAATGCTGTAACACTTGTTTGGTGTCACTTGATTTAGCTTTCAGAAAAAGTACATGTACACTGCAGTGTGGTTCAGCTCCGGCAAATTTTTAATTTTTGCAGTATTTTGAAGCCCACTTTACTTTCTCTTTATGCCTGATTTATAAATCCATCAACAGCATCATTGTTAACAGAGCAACCTCTACTTATTGGTGACCACATAATGAATTAGTGTTGGACATGGATAAACACTTATACGTGCTTACATATTCACTTCAGAGTATCATAAACAATGTGTCAAATGTTTATATACAGCTTATGAAATACTTAAGTTCTGCCTTCATCCTTGTTCTGCCCTCACTGTTGTTCACTGGCCAGCAATGACCAGTACATTATGTGCTTAATAGTGCTTGATTGAATTTTTAGCTGTTAAAAACACTCAAATTAAGTGTGTATTCAAAAAGAAAATTAGCAGTCCACTCTAAGACTGGTTTTAGTTGAAGTGTTAATTAGATTAGAACTATAGACACACATCCACACATTTACTTTTCTACCAACATGTCACCAATAACCAGCACAGAGTGTCTGTTTTCTGAGTTATCAGGGATTGACCTTTGGCATACATTAGGTGTTATCGGCCTCAGTGTGATTTTTGATCCTTTTTTAGGCTGTAAAGAGAGAGAAAAAAAAAAGGTTGACATGTTTCCCACTAATATAATCAGTCTTCCTCTCAAACATGTTCACTCTCCTGTCCTGTGATTATGAGTGCCAAATTAGTGGCATTGTTGGGAATTTGTTTCCTTGTGTGTGTCATTCATTCATGTATCTACAATACCATCAACAACCTTTTTATCCAGATTTCAGATAGCGACAATATAAGATGTCTCAAAAATGTATGTTTTACTGTTATTGCTGCCCTTTGTTTGCTCTTACTCAGATTAAAAAGATTTTTTGGTCCATTCAGTCATGCCTAGTCTTTCCATGTTAAACAGAGGAAGACTGTGAACGACTTCTAACCACATGTGTGCCTGTTTGTAATGTGATGTTGTCCCTTGTTCAAAGCTGACCCTGTCATTGCAGTGAAGGCATTGAAAACAGGTTAATGAGCTCCACACCTTTCTTTTACTAAATGTTGTTTTTACATGCATTATTTTCTCACTTTATAGGCTATTACAATATAACTTTATTGGCGTTATCTGGAGTTCAGGAGTTAGTCACACCTTTTTATTGTTGCTTTCACTTGTGCAGCGCCTCATAGCATTGTGAAGAAAAACTCTAAGGCTATAATTCTTCTTTTATGAATACCTTTTATTTAATTCTTTTTACTGATTGCAACCCTTTTATGCAGTGTGTGGATGCCAGCATCTACAATTTGTTTGCATGTCAAAGAAATCACTTAATAATCAAACCTAATGCCCAATGCACTAACAACTTAGAAGGTCAAGGTATAATAACTTTACGTGGAACTGCTGCTTTGTAATTAATATAAATATCTTGCATCAAGAAGAGTTTGCATCTTCTCCTTGTGTCTGTGTGAGTTCTCTGGGTACTCCAGCTCCCTCCCACAGTTCAAAGACATGCATGTCAGGTTAACTGGTGATTCCCATACCTGTGATTTTAAGTGTGAATGGTTGTCTCCCACTCTGTGGTATCCCTGCGATAGACAGGCGACCTGTGGAAAGTACCTACACTCACCTATTCATATGAATGGGTGAGTGTGTCCAAACTTTTGACTGGTACTGTATGTTATTGTATGTTTTTTTTGTAATTATTGTAGGGTCATTAGCTTTCTGTCATGAAATGTCTGTGTGGCAGGTAGGAAGAGGACCCCAGTGCAGGATACACGAAGCAGAGGTAAAATTAAAAACGCAGCTTTATTTACCAGATGCAGAATGGAAGGCAGGGATGAACAGAACCAGTTCAGGTTTACAACAAAATTACTTGACTTCAATTCCAGATATAAGGCAACAACAGGGCACACACAGCAGGAGAAGGACAACGAGGACGCAACAACAAGCAGAGGAAACACAGGACTTAAATACACCAGGGAATAATGAGGGAAGAAGAAACAACAGGGAGCACAGCTGAACACAATAACGCTGACGAGACAAAGGGAAGCAAACTAAACCTAAAGCACAAGGACCAAGACACTACCAAAATAAGACAGAAATAACAAAACAGAACTATACAAAAGGAACATAAAACACTGGGCCACCGGCCCAGGACTGTTTATTTGGTGTTATATAAATTAAATTGAAATAAAAACATTTGTGGGCATTTAAACTTAAACTTTAAATTTAAAATTTTACAACAGGATAAAAAAAAAATCCATTGTTATGATGCGGGCAACATAATGGTTCAGTAATTAGAACTCCTGCCTCATAGCCAAAAGGTCCTGGTTTCGAATCCACCAGCTCGCTGGGGCCTTTCTGTGTGGAGTTGTTCTCATGCTTGCACAGGTTCTGTCTGGGTGCTCCAGTTTCTTCCCACAGTTCAAACACATACAGGATAGGTTAACTGGCACTTCTAAATTGACCATAGGTTTGAATGTAAGTGTGAATAGTTGTCTGTCTCTCTGTGTTAGCCCTGCAACAGACTGCCAAGCTGTAGTGTGTATCCCATCTCTCACCCTGTGACTGCTGGGACAGGCTCCAAAACAAGTCAATCATTTTAAATATATGTTTACATTTTCAGTAAATGTGTATATGCAATATAAGCCATCAGTCGAATTTGTGTCTCAAAGGAGACACTCTGTTTGGTCCTTTTATTATTATATTTCATGCTTTATCTGAAGAAAGGTTTTCATTGTGTTATGTGTTTGTACAGTGTTGTATTCTGTTCTGTTGTTTGTATGTATGCCGCAGGCCTTGACGCGCATCTTTCTCACTTATCTGCAGGAAAGCTACAATATATACTGCCAAAAGCATTCGCTTGTCTGCCTTCACACACATATGAACTTGAAAGGCATCCCATTCTTAATCCATGGGGTTTAATATGATGTCGGACCACCCTTTGCTGTTATAACAGCTCCAATTCTTCTGGCTTTCCACAAGGTTTAGGAGTGTTTATGGGAATTTTTGACCATTCTTCCAGAAACACATTTGTGGAATCAGGCAAGACCTCACAAATGGACAAGAAGGCCTGGCTCACAGTCTCCGCTCTAATTCATCCCAAAGGTGTTCTATCAGGTTGAGGTTCTGTTCCCACAACGTTGGGAGCATGAAATTATCCAAAATGTCTCAGTACTGGAACTAAGGGGCCGAACCCAAGTCCTAAAAAATAACTCCACACCATAACCCACCCCACTAAACTTTACAGTTCAGGACTGTTCTCCTGGCAACCGCCAAACCCAGACTCGT
The DNA here is from genome assembly GCF_007364275.1 of Archocentrus centrarchus. Classification (NCBI taxonomy): domain Eukaryota; kingdom Metazoa; phylum Chordata; class Actinopteri; order Cichliformes; family Cichlidae; genus Archocentrus; species Archocentrus centrarchus. Next base: position 17,928,189 of record NC_044346.1, on the reverse strand, counting down.
ACATCAGATATCCAGACAGAGAAGAGTGATGCCTCACTCCAGAGAACACATCTCCACTGCTCTCGAGTCCAGTGGCAGCCTGCTTTACACCATTGCATCCAACAGTTTGCATTGTGCTTGGTGATGTAAGGCTTGGATGCGGCTGCTCAGCCATGGAAACCCATTCCATGAAACTCTCTACACACTGTTCTTGAGCCTATATGAAGGCCACATGAAGTTTGGAGGTCTGTAGGGACTGACTCTGTAGAAAGTTGGCAGCCTCTGCGCATTATGCACCTCAGCATCTGCTGACCCCGCTCTATGATTTAAATAGTATTAAAATAAATAATATTAGCTTCAGCTCAGTAAGGCTATTCACCTGCCCCCTTACTCACAAGGATAAGATTCTACAAGTCACAGTTCTGCAAGAAGCAAACTTAAAGAGATTCAGACTTAAGGGGGGTCCATTTTAATTAGTGGGATCTTAATCAACCGGCGTCCACACAGGCGAGACAATTAACAGCGCAGAGATTTGCAGTACAGTATGCACAAGAGCAACTACATATGTACAGTATATATGGTATGATCATAAAACACATACACATTCTGGCCCACAGCAGAAATTTGTAAATGTTAGGGTCCACTGAGATGCTGTAATCTGACCCACGGGGCTGGTTTCTCCCACAGACTGCCCATTTCCTCCAACCAAGACACGACGACAAAGTATCGACTGTTCATGGCACGATGAAATGAGGTGAAAGGTGTTCAACATGAGGAGCCCTCTCTCTCATACCCCTCGTGGTTAATTTAAACTCTCTGTCAATATTTTTCCCTGTTACGAAAAAATAAATAAATAAAAAAAAATTTTTTTCGCTCAAAAGTAACTTTTCTCTGTTGTTTGCTCACTAGTCAGCGCGCACCGCGGACCTGAAATCTCAGACGTCTCACTTACTTGATGACTTGAATCAATCAGATAATCGAGTTTCATCGATTAAGTCCTCGCGCAGACTAACGCTGCACGGCTGCGTTAAAAGGGGACACATGGCTGCAGCTGCTGAGAGATGTTCCTGTCTAACCTGTGCTGCTGAGGTTAATGATTTGCTGGTTATCTCGTACTTAGTACTTGAGCGTGGAGTTTGGAGTCTGCCCTCCCCTCCGATAAAACTAAGTAGAAGAAGCTTGAAGCTGCTTTGCCTTTCTTTTTTGGCCCTGTGGTGCCACTTCATCCACTGACTCCTCTTTTTTTTCATTCATCTGGCTGCAACGCGAGGACACACAATGCTGACTTTTGTTGTGTTCTTGATTTGCGCAGCCTCCTCCGCCTCAGCTTCTGCTAAAGGTGAGTTGATGCGTTTTTCTGAGGGGACTTTGGGGGTTTTAGAGGGAACAGGAGTTTTTAGCAGTGAGTTATAGTGAAGGGTGATTGCGTTATTCGGGACTAGAAGATAGCTACTTTTTCTCGATTTGGAGTAATGGGTCAAAACTTTGACACTTTGCTGTCGTCTTGAGGCGCCTGCAGAAAAGAGATGTTGGAGAAATTATTGTTGGTCTTTCTAAGTTGTTTATGATTTTCTTGCTTTATGTCTCTGAGACACTGAAACTTTCAAATCCACAAATGAATGAATCCTCCACATTCAATATCAGTGGAGTGGCTTCACATGGTGCTGTGTGGTGAAATCATCAGTTGATAAGAGGTGAAGCAGTAAACCAACAAAAAGCATGTAATATGTACTATTTCTAATGGTGATAGGCTTCAGATCGCTCTGAAAGATCCTTCTAGTTGTGGCCAGTGAACAGATGGATCCACGAACTGATCAAATCAGGGCACAGTGACCAGTGATGAAATCAGGTACTGACACGTCAGTCTGTCTTCCCCGGTGGACTGATGTCATATCTAACTGAAAGGTTGTCACTAATAGAGCCTGGCAGAGAGTTTTATCTTCTCTCACTTGGAACACACCCAGTTAATGACCGCTGATTGAATTATAGCAGCTCTACAAGGGGAGGAATCTCATGACAATTTGTGCATTTATTGTAGTGAATTTGTTACAAAATGTATATGAATAATGTGAATGTTATTTTATTTGGATGCAACTTATAAATGTAGAGATGCAGAGCCTCATAACAGTCCATCTGAACATTCTTATTAAAAACATCGTAAATTACAAGCACAGACTTGCTGTAAATGTTCAGATCCGCTCATTGCTCAGTCTTATTGTCAGTGTTTTAATAATCAGTTTGCTGCATTGACTGTTTTGGACAGTGTCTGAACACCATTTCTTTGTTGGAGTTTGATGACTGAGATTTAAAATGCCATACTAAGCAGAAACCTTTTAAATGAAATAAACTCCCAAAATATGTCTTTGGCTTTTCACAAACCTAACCTATTGTGTTACTGATGTGATTTTCTGATAAACACCCTCAGCTTACCAGCTTACCAGGAAAAATTTGGAGCTTCAACAAGGAATAACAAGGAAAGATTTTCAGTCACTGCTCACAGCTGTATTCTCCTAAAAATAACAAAGACTCGATTGCTGCAGCGATGGATAATAATGATAATAATAATAATAATAACAAATTGCCTGAGCTGAAAGTCTTTTCATAGATGACTCTAGCTTGTTTTGTTTCCTGTATTTCTTCAGGTGCTGCTGCTGCTGGACCCCGGCTGAACAACACCCAGCTGTACAAATTCAGCTACACCACTGAGGTCCTGGTAGACAGAGCCAGGGGGTCAAAAGAGGGCAGTGGTGGCTACAGGATCTCAAGTGATGTGAATGTTAACCTGGTTTGGAGAGATCAGAGCAACAAGGATGACCAGCTGATTCAACTGGCAGTATGTGGACCCAAATATATCCTGAGAGAGAACATGATGTGATTATATTGTACATTTATTTAATGTTAAATCAAGTTAGAACTCTAACTACAAATCCGTTTTAATGAAACTCATACTCAAGCTTGCGTGCTTCTTTCACTGCTAGCTTGTGATATGCTGGCAAGGCAAGCAAAAAAGGATGTCAGGTTTTTGTTGGAATTAATAAATCTCTCTTTAACAGATCTCAAATTTGAGGATAGAGCCTGTGTCTCCCAGATCGGAGAAAAAAAACATCCTACATGGATCCACAACTGAAAGCATTTTGGGGAAAAACAAACTAGCAGCTCTAACAAAACCTTTCTTGGTGCATCTAAAAAATGGAAAGGTAAGAACGTTAATGCTGCCACTGTTATACCTTCAGTCTTAGCCAGTGAACATCAGAGTAGTTTCTGATCTAACAACATCAGCATTTTCTGAATGCCAGTTGTTGTTTTCGTTCTTTCTTTTAAAGGGAAGACATGCTGATATAAGCAGTGATAGAAAGTCAGTAGTGTCCTCGCAGCAGTCGCAGCACTGTTGTTGTCATCAGAGAGTTAATGAGCTTACTTTGATTATGATAAAGTGATGATGCTGGCAGCGGAAATACCAGACAGATGTGCGTGTGTGTATGTGCAAAGGTCAGCTGGTTCAAAGGGTCAATAAATAAATCAGCGAATGACAGAACCTAACTAAAAGACTGACTGTGGGTTGGTGGAGGATCATTCTGGTTGTGAGATGTTTCATTCCTGTTTCCTACTCATGTTGAAGAAACTGCTAGAATGAGTCTGTTTTTGTGGAATTGATTACAGGTGCAGGGCCACAAAAATTAAGATATTCATCATTAAACCACTCTTTATAAGCTGTAGCAAAAAATAGTTATGGCATCATCAGTTTCAAAGCTTTATACTGCTGATGAGCACATTAGTGGTAAAGGTAATGAAGCCTAATGAGACTGGATGAACTTTTGGATTCCCAGTTTGTAAAAAAAAAGAAAAAAAAAAGAAATCTAATCAATTTGCTTCAGCTTTTGATTTGTAATAACTGCTGTCATTTAAAAATTTATTACAATATAATACAATGCAATACACTATAATACAAAGACCTGCAATAAACCCATGACACAGTTTGTTTGAAGCAATGTGTTGTGTTGTGCTGTGAGACAGCAGCATACAAACAAAAAATAGGTTGAAGGGGAAGTAAATTTAAATGGAATAAAATATACAAAAATATATAAATATTGAACATCTAGATAAACTTGCCCAGATAAACAATTTAAAAGGCTAGAAGGAAAAGATAAACCAGAGATACATAAAAATATAAAAATGCTTAGAAAAACTGCCTGTGCAGCATTTACCAGTCAAACTGTAGGACGAATAAACAGTTTGTTGTTTTGTTATCGATGTCAGCCAAATGATTTTTTTTTTCCTTTTAACAATCTGGCATTATTATATTTGCTATTTTTAATATTTTTAATTTTTTTTAAATCTTTTTAATTTTGCTATTTTAAAATATTTAATATTTTATCTTGTCTTTTTTTTTTTACTTATAATATATCTTCTTAAATACTGTTTGAACTTTTGATATGCTTGGACATATTTTTTAATATTTCAGTGTTTTAAGCCTCACACATTTTAGCTAAAATTTCACCTCAGGTCCAGTTTGGAGCAGAGTTTTAAGCGTGTGTGAAATGTGATAGAAGAGTGTCTCCCTTGGTGTTGTTAGTTTATTTTTATCGATGGCAGGCTGTGGCAGGAAAAATACACAGAGTAGCAGTGGAGGGTATATTTATGGTGGTCCTATCTGATATTGTGGTTGAGGGCCACGAATAAATTACATACTGTAAAGGAGACACTGTAGGATGATGTAACTGGCTGATCTCTAAACTCATGACTGAGAGTCAAAGTCCATTATTGAGCCAAACTGAAACCTCATTGGAGAAATTTGTGGTGTGATAATTTAAATATAGGGTCAACCTGATCTGGATCATTTGAAGTCTGTTTACTATAAAGCCTGAGTGACAGAGCTGCATGGTTCAGAATATATTTGAGAGTTTTGTGTGGCACTGCTTGTGTGTATTTGCAACATCAATAATACAGAAGGTGATTTCAAAAGAGCCTTGATTGCTCAGTTTGTTCCTTAAAGAGCTGACATGTTTCATTTTTTTTTTTCAATTGTTTCAACATATTCTACAGTAATATGTTGAACAGTAATATACTGGAAGCCTAAAGTAACCGACTTCCAGTATGTTTGTTTGTGTTGAAAGTACAAGTGTGATGTATGAATATATTTAAAACTAGAATGATTAAAAAATTAAATATATCTTAGCCATTACATTATGTTTGCTTCAGATCTTTTATTAATTGTATTAAATGTATACCAAAGCCCTTCTAGGTTTGATTTTGAGCTGCACTTCAAAGAATAACACTTATGCCTGTATGTAATGCAAATAGTCCCTGATGTCACAACTATGCACACATGTTTCTGTACACAAGTGTGCAAAGGAAAACTGACACCTGTAAATCCATTGTCAGTTGCAGCATGTGCAAAATTGAAGGTTGTTTGCCTCAGTAGCTATTTTAACTGCTGCTGCAGTTTAAGATACATTGTTTGAGAGTGTAAAATTCCGCCCTGACATGTTGATTTCTTTTTACATGTACACTTTAGGCAAAAGCATTTTATTCCTACTGGGCAGAACCCGCAACAGTCAAAAATCTAAAAAGAGGCCTGGCCAGCTTGCTGCAGGTGCAGCTCAATTCCGGGAAGGTCGTAGAGGTAAACTACAAACTAATTCTTATTTCACATTCATTTTAACATATTTTCATGCATGTAACTAATATAAACAAGATATCTCTTTAAACAGAACGATGTGTCTGGGAGGTGTACAGTTGAGTACAAGGCAGTAAAAGGTCAAGTAACAAGAACCAAGAACCTAAAGACATGTAAGACAGAAGAGACTGGATTTACCACTCACAGTAAGGTCAGTCAGCATCCTCAACTCTGAACATGTTAAAATATCAGCTTTTGTGAGTTGCTTATAGATGCTTTGAATTTGTCCCCCACCCAGGTCTTGGGTATGAGTAGGAAGTCCAGTTCTGTTACAGTGTTCACACTCGAAAATGGTTTCATCCGCTCAGCTGTGGCCGAAGAAACACACTCACTGGCTGTCAACGCTCGCAGATCTGTTGCAGCTCAAGTCGTTTCCAGGTAAATGCCTTAATGGTGAATTCATCTGTGCTTCTGTGTTTCATGACTGCACGCTTAAAATTGTACCTCCTTCTTTCCCAGGCAAAGCCTGAAATTGGTTGGTACAGAGGCAGGACCACTGGAGGCTGCTGGGAAAGATGCTGCTGCGGTTGTCAAGTCAATAGATGCCAAACTGGCAGCTGTTGGTATTGTGGCTGAGAAAGTCAAATCCCAGTGTAAAGGCTGTCCAACAGTAAGTAACTGTTTACTACAGGCACCAGATCTTCACTCCCACGCAGCGTTGTCCTGCTAGATGCCATACTTTGATGACATCCTATTCCATGGATACAAATGTAGAAGTTCTTTAAAAATGCTAATTAAAATAACCATAATGAACCTTAATATCTCTTCACATTCATTCTAGCAGGACAGAGAAAGAACTAAGAGCTAATGTTTCCTAACCAGGTGCTCTTTCAGTGCATTTAAATCTCCTTCTGAATATGAAAACTGGGTTCAGGTTGAGCTGTTTTAGTCATTAAAATAAAATAACTCTTAATAGTACAGTCTTGGTAAACAGATACTGTGTATTTTTGTACTTTCATTACTTACTGAAGATGATCTGTGTTCCAATCCCCTCTCCCCTGCGTTCTCTCTCTTAGCTGTTCGAACATTGGCAGGCTGAAAAGAAGCAGCTGGAGCCAGAGAGCCTGTCCAAAGCCAGGGCTCCTCGGAGCTTCCTGGCCCTCATCCAGACCATTAGAAAGGCGCCTAAGGATGAGATCCTCAAAGTGCTGAAGAGTGCCAGCAAGACGTCTCTGTAAGTGAGCTCCTTCCTCCACTTTTTATTTTATTTTTTCGCATCTTATTTCCTCTTTACTGACTGCTCTGTCTTAACTTCTTTCTCCTGATATCAGACCTCAAGTGGTTGATGCTGTAACATCCTCTCAGACCTCTGAATCTCTAGAGGCCATGCTTGAATTCCTTAACTTCACTGATGCCAAAGGTTTGGTTCTGCAGGAGAGGTTTCTCTATGCATGTGGCTTTGCCTCACATCCCAATGAGAGGATGCTCCAGGCCCTGCTGGTGAGTTTCACATTAAAGCAAAGTCTAAGGACGTCTGTCACTTAGTATGCATCATAAGAATCAGGTGGTCTCTAGATAATAATGCAGGATTCACGTGGGATTACCTGCCAGCAGTCAGTGTTTTCACTAATTTGTAATAAAAAGCGCTTTCCTTTCAGGAAATTTCTAAAGGAAAAATTGGCAGTACTGATATCAAAGAATCAGTGGTGATCATTATGGGAGCCCTGGTCCACAAACTCTGTCAGAAAGGAGGCTGCAACTTACCTGTGAGTCATCTAGAAAAGAAGTTACTCTAAATAAAACCCATTGTCTCTTAAGGACCTGAAAATGTACATTATATACTGGAATATATTGGAAAAGCCATCAAAATGAGCAACAGCTGACTGATGATGATTTTCCGCTGTGTGTTTATCCCTCAGACTGTGGAGCAGGTGAAGAAGGTGATATTAAACGGTCCCGACAGCACAACGGTTGAGTCGGAGGTCCAGATGTACCTTTTGGCCCTAAAAAACTCTCTCCTCCCTGAGGCCATTCCTATCTTAACAAAATATGCAGAGTCAGAAGTGGGAGCCTACAGCATCATCGCCCTCACTGGCCTGCAGAGATACGATGCGACTCTCATAACCAGTGAGGTACACGACAGTTTATTTACCGAATGTTACTCTATGGTTAGTTAATTAGACACCAAGATACTTTTCTACCATCTAATCTTTTTTTTTTAGGTCAAACAAACAGTGAACAGGGTTTACCACCAGAATCGACGCATCTATGAGAAAAATGTGAGAGCTGCCGCTGCCGATGTCATCCTCAGTAGCAACCCCACATACATGGAGGTGAAGAATCTGCTTCTGTCCATCGGAAACCTGCCACATGAAATGAACAAGTACATGCTGTCAAAGATCCAGGACATCCTTCGCTTCCAGATGCCTGCCAGGTGTGTTATAGGGAAATAATCTACTGATGCATCAAAGCATTACAGATATATGGATGATATGTTTAAACAAAAGAATTTTCTGCATTTTTTTTTTCAGCAAAGTGCTATGGCAAGCCATGAAGGACATGACTGCCCATAACTATGACCGCTTTGCAAAAGTTGGCTCATCATCTGCATTTTCAGGATTCATGGCGCGTAAGTTAAAAAATAAATAAATAAAATTGAAAAAAAAAACAAAACCACAAAATTTGGTTGAAATATTTATGATTTGAGATAAAATATAAAAAGTGAGTCAGCTTAATTAAAGAAAATATCCATCTTTACCAGTCTTCATTCTCAGTTTTTTTAAGCAAACACAGATACAAGCATGCTAACAGAGCACTTTTAATGCCTTGCTTGTGCTCTTGAATTAGTAATAAGTAAAAGTCTGCTCCCTGCAGAGGCTGCTGATGTGACCTCCACATACAGTTTGGACATCCTGTATTCAGGCTCTGGGATCCTGAGAAGAAGCAACATGAATATTTTCGGTGCTAGTAACGGAGCAACGCTGCATGGATTACAGGTAAACCAACAGTGATTACAAACTTAGCGAGTATCATGAAAATCACTGAATTTTCTACATAGACTGAGACATGAAATGTGAATATTTCTCTTCCAGGTTGCGATCGAGGCCCAGGGTCTGGAGTCTCTGATTGCTGCCACACCTGATGAGGGGGAGGAAGACCTGGAGTCATTTGCTGGGATGTCGGCTTTGCTTTTTGACATACAGCTGCGACCTGTCACCTTCTTCAAGGGCTACAGTGACCTCATGTCCAAAATGTTCTCTATGACTGGAGACCCCATAAATGTAGTGAAGGGTCTCATCCTGCTATCAGATCATTCTGAGGTAAGCCACTGCATTAAGATCATTAATCAGGTCATTAATAAGGTCATTAATCAACTGCACAGTGTTAGATTTGCAGATTACAGTGCACTCTCTTCAAGGTCACATTGAGGAAAAACAGCACTGATCAAAAAAAGATACATGTGTACACTGTAAAGTCACAAGTGCCTTGATTGTCGCTACATCATGTTGCCACGTGGATGACTGAGAGTGCAATAAGTAGACTTTGACACTGGAGACGGAGACTGAGGAGACTGAACGCTGAAGTCAAACTTAAAGTAAATGTTTAGGAACCGTAGAGGACGCAGGGCTGAAAAAGCTCACATGAGTCATGCTGGGCTCAGATGCAATTGGTCAGTATGTGTACACAGACAGAGAGAGCAAAGGATCACAGTTAATAACTCCAGCTGTTGAGGGGAGTGATGCCAATGTGAATAGGTCTAAATGTGTAAAGCTGATACAAGGATGTGGCATTTTTACTGTGACTACTTTAAAAGCAATGCTTTTTATTTTACTTTAATATCTTTTCTAAGGATAAGGTTTGTGTTATTTTATGCTTTTTTTGGGCCCGGTGGTGCTCTGCTGGTGTCGACTTTTTGGTGGAGATACATGGAATTGGTTCTGACTGCACTCGGTCAGAGGAAAAGGGTTATTCCCTGTCTGTGACTGTAGCCCCGCGCTCTGTTGGGGCTATTTTCAGTCATAGATTAATTTATGTTTTGTCAGCTAGTTTGGATAGTAAAAGTGATTCATTTTTAGTTTTGGTCTTTTCATTTGACGGTAAAAAGAACAGCCTATATTTAATAGCATTTGCTGGTTTTTTTTTTTTTATGATGCAAAAAGAGAGATTCTTTTTTTGTCTTATTACAGGCTTATATATGTTTGGGTTTTTTTTTTTTTTAGCACCATCTGTGGGATATATAATAGGCCACATGTGTTGGGTAGACTGATACTCATGACTGATTATGTTTGTCAGACTGTGATGAAGACTTAGTGATGATATGCATTGGTCTGTTTTTTGCATACTATACACAAAGACTAAATGTGATATAAAGTGAAAACTAGAAGACACAGCTGCTTGTTTTTTAGGATTCATTTTCACATGTTTACATTACTGAATATCTAGAAAGACTTATTATATTTTCATGCCCCATTAAGGAGAACTTGTCATATCAATTATCAGAATGGGACTTTCCTTCCTTCTTTTTTTTCATATACTATCTTAATTAGCATCCATTGTGTGATTTGTTCCTATTTGCTGTCCTGCAGGTCATCGAGCTGCAGTCTGGTCTGAAGGCAAGTGCAGAGTTTCAAGGAGGGCTAGCCATTGACATTTCTGGAGGCATGGAGATCAGTCTGTGGTACAGAGAGTCCAAGACCAGCGTCAATAACAGGTACAGCCTCAAAACAATGAAATAAACAACTTTCCCAGTGGCATAAAAACAGGTCAAAGCGCCTTTGAAAGGCAGTTCTTAGAAAACAATCTCTGAACGTCGATTCTAAACCACATCACTCGACTGCAAATAGATTTATGTTGATGTTGGACTTATGTGAACTTTAGAAGGTCTATAAGTGTTGCCTGATTCATTTGTTCCATCGGCACTTTGGACACGCTCCAGTATTGTGCTTCACTCCTGTCACACTTGTAGGTTTGTGTGGATGTGACATCAGGTCTGTCTGGTTCTCTATTTTAAAAACATTACAGTCAATGCAAAATGGTAACTACACGTCACTGGGTTGGTATCAGTTAGCTCTCGGCATCCGGTGATGAAACAGAGGGTAAAGAGTAATGCTACAGATTTTTAACATTCCTGTGGAAGAAAGCGCTCCACATCAAATCTCAACAGCTTGTGTCTAGAATATCCCAGAACTGTTTAACTAATTCATTAAACACTGAGAAACATTAAAAAGTAAAGCTTCAGTGAGATGCAATTAGGAAAGGTAACGAATATTTCAGTATTTTAGTCAAGGCAGATTCGGTCAATTTATTGTTATTTAGAGAATGAGAATATACAATAGTCAACATTCAAATAAATGTTGATGTAGCTGAGTGAGCCAAAAGGCTCGTTGTCATCAGCTGTCTTTGTCTGATGTTGGAAACAGTGTTTCAGTTTGTAGACCGTTGTTGGGGGTCACATCTTGGAGCTGGACTTCATGATTATTTGTGGGCAGGGGAATGGCAGAGGCAGGTGAATGGATTGCCATAGTTGCACCTCTTCTACTCTGATAATAGACTGTCAGGCTATCTATAGAAGCAGAACAAACCACATTGGCATTTCACCATGTCTCCATGAGCAAACTTACAGCAAGCTTACTTTTCCTTCTGGTTGGTGAAATGATTTATAATGTCTTATAAGTCAAGTCTACAGAATGTGCTAATTACTGATTGGCTACATTTTAAAAATGTACTTTCATAATAATTAAAAAAAAATCTTAAATTTGAGTTTATCAGGTGAAAGACATTTCAGAAGTTCATGTCACAGATTAATAACACAAATCCATTACTCAAATGCAATACACTTCAGACAATCATGTGCAATGCATCATAATATCTTTGTAACTGAAGATGAAAAAATACCAGTAGTATTCACTGGTCCCATCAAATAGCCACACTTAGACTCAGCAATACTCACAGGCAGGGGAGCCTTTAAAAGCATTAGAAGCAAAAAATAAACAAGCAAACATAGGAGGAGCAACCAAACCAAGTTTACATGGAATCAGAGGATTGTCCGTGCTTTATTATACACCCAGTTTGTTCTTTTTTTTTTTTATTTACTTGCCAAATGAAGATGTTTTGGCAAAAATTAAACTGATTACTTGACACATATCTCCCATCATCTCTGTAAGGCAAGAGTGTGGAAGTTCTTTAACTGATGGTTAACTTCTATTCACTTCACCCTCATTCATTTGATAAAGCCCACCAAGATACAGGCTTAAATTAACTGCATGTATGCCACCAGTGTGTTGATAACATATTAAAAGAAGAAGCAGATCATATCTTTAATCTTATATTTAATTATTTATCATCTCTCACCAGAGTTCACTCCAGGAAGGATAACTCCTTGTTTTTGTTGAGTGGTTTTTCTTTTTGTCATTAGGCTTGTTTAAACAGAATCATGTAATCCACTTGCAGTAGGAGTGAGTGGAGTCAGGTGGGGCCCCCTTGAGGAGGTCAGGCCTCTCATACTGTCATTGCAAACTTTTCACATTGCAACTATTTGCCTGCCTTGCCTGGTGGCAAGCATCACCTTTGGGTATAATATATTTTAATGTTGCTATTTTGTCTCAAACCTGATTTTTCACACTTGTTTTCAGGGGAGCATTAGTGGTCACTGGCAATGTTACTGTGGACATGGACTTTTTGAGAGTGGGTATGGAGGTCAGCTTCGAAACAGAGGCATCCCTGGACTTCATCACCACTGTCCAGTTCTCAGAATACCCTTTCCTGGTGTGCATGCAGATGGACAAAACTACCTTCCCAGTCAGGTAAAAAAAAAGACAAAAAAAAAAAAAAGTAAATGACTTGCTGCTATATTTGAATCATCTCCTATATTGCTCAGTTTTTTATTTGTAATGTTCTTCCTTCAGTGAATATCTGACCAAGTATGAGAGCCTGCCATCGGGGAAGAATGTCGTGTCACGCAAGGGCAGAAAGTCGCTCGTTCCCGGCTCCGAATTCCCTCTTCACCAGGAAAACTCTAACATGTGCAAGCGGGTTTTCGACTCCAACTGGTAGAAAAGATACCATCAGCCATCCAAATGTCCACGTGCTTTATTGCATTAAAGGACAGCTGTCACACTTCTGCCAAAGCAGGTTGTGAAAAAGCAGTGAAAGACCGTAAGATAGAAAAGTGGTGCATTTTTTTTTTAAAACAACACATGCAATGTTTACATTCCTGTGAGTATTTAAGTCATTTTAATTCAACCTTTTGTTTCCAATCAGGGATTCTTTCTTCGTGTTTTTATGGATTTATTTGCAAATGTATTTATGATGGGCACATACAAGATGTATGTTTTATATGATGTGAAATACTCAGCATGAACAGTGCCACTGTAAACTTCCCCAACACAGTTACAGTAAAGAGGAACATGTAAATATTACACTTCAGACAGCAGTTTAACTCATGAATAGAAGTGCTCCTTTCTCTCGCCATTCCTTTTTTTTTTCTCTTTTTATTAAATGTATTTTGAGGAGGAGGAATTTATCGTTTTACATCACTGGATAACACACTTGAAATAACGTCAGGGTAATGCTATCAATTAATTCAGTGTTTTATAATCTTGTTGAAGATTTAAGTTTCTCCTACAAAGTTAACAGGCTTGTTAATCTTGCCTTTACTTTGCAAAATATCAGATGAAAATTGAATCCACAAAAGTGAATCCATCAACATAATTTATTATTTTTCTACATGACTATAATTGCTGTTTGTCTAAAAATGTTTGGGTAGTGAATGACTGAACTTGTTTCCATATTTAGGAAACAGATTGGTTGACACTAAGTGTGCACTGAAAATATGTTTTTTATGCTTTTTGAGTCAGCTTAGAATATAGATTCAGTGTAACTAATTTACATAATGCACAACATTTCTAATCCTCTGTTGTGCCCATGCTCCACCAATTCTACAAGTAAACATCACTATATTTGTCTACTTACCCCATAAAAGCAACTGAATGTATGCATGTACAGTGCAGCTCGAATGTTTTAGAGACAAAAATAAACTCAGGACGCTTCTAGATATGATTTTATCTTTTTATTTCTTGCTTAAGTTCATGCAAAGTAAAGCAAACAGAAATCAAGTAGAGACCATGTTGATGGAGTATCACACCTTTGTTTGAATTTGGCTTTCATTGTGATCTTCATCACACACCTGCAAAGTTTAGTGATGATGTCAAGTTGAAAGCAGTAAAATGTTACTGCAACTGGTTCACAAATCGACTTCTGCCACCTGCACGTGTTTGGCAGGTATGTAGTTCCAGGTATCTTGGACAACTAGCGACAGTTGTGTGGATTTAGGTAACCATTTGTCTCTTTATGATATTCAAGATTGATTCAAAATTAAATCCTGTGCTCTTTTGCAGCTGTAACATCTGCTGGACTACCAGTTTTATGTTTGCTGCAGAATAAATCTCCTCTGTTGGTACTGCATGACAGATAAAAATCCAACTCACTTAAGCTTTTTGTTAAGTCTGACAAAGACCCTCAACTGACATCACCTACTTATCTTTGCTAAAAGGCTATGCTAAGGCTGAACTTGCATTAAAACATCTGAGCTCAATATCGACTATTCTTTAGTATTTTCTCTCATCAGTCTCATTATTACAAACGTGGAATGCAACACATCCCCAGGTGTTGTTACAGATTAAATTAACACAGTCTATTAATGTTGTAGATGGGCAGGACTGATAGTGTTTGCTGCCTAGTGCCATTAGCCAGAGCCACTAGCAACTATCTCAATGATAACAGGCAGCTAATGTGAGTAACTGCTAATAGATAAATGGCTAATGTTAACATGTGTGCTAGCCAGGTTACCATTATAACTGTTTAATGCTTAAATTTTGTTGAAATGAGAGCTTTTCTGACCTTCATAAAGACTGGGGTCTCAGTAATTAAGATGCTTTGCAAAGTTTTACTGTTCACGTGTTCAGTTTATGGTGAGGGGAGGAGCTGGTTCCAGATGCTGCATCAGGAGGCCAAGACACCAGTATTGTTGGTATCAATATAGCTGCAAATGAGAATCCAAACTGATAGTAATTTTTAGTGCCATTTACAATTTAAGTATCTTTTTTTTTTTTGACAGCCTACATATGCTGCCAACAGCACCGACGGTACTGAAAAGAAAAAAAAAAGTACCACCTTAAGGTGCCGTAAGCATTGGTTTTTGTGACATCGCTTCTGGGCTTTTTAGACAAACCTGCAGAAATGGCTTAATGAATGACTATTTAGTCCTAGACTGAAAAAAGTCTCAACAAATAGTGGAAGGATTAGCATGAAAATTAAATTAAATTTTATTTATATAGTGAAAGAGCTTTATTTGTCACATACATATACATGCAGTGAGATTCATTCTCTGCATTTAACCCATCACACACATGGAGTATGTAGTACACACAACACAGCATGGAGCAGGGGGCAGCCAAGGGGCGCCCGGGGAGCAACCTGGGGGGGTGGGCTTGCTCAGGGACCCACAGTGATGCCAGCCCGAGGATTTGAACCAGGGTCCTCTCAGTGATGAACCCTCTTCTTCTCCCCTAGGCCACCACTCCCTATAGCACCAAATCACAACACCTCAACACACTCTATACTGGAAGGTAAAGACCATACAGTTCACCAAAATTGGTTCAATTGTTCACAGTCTTAGGAAGATGGCTTCTAAGTGATGGTCCCATGACTTTCCCACTATTACCATGTGGTTCACATTCAGATATTGCTATGATATCTGGCAAAGACATACACACCTCTATCAGGATGAACAGTTGATAACTGTAGCTCTTGAATTTTCAGCTTATATAGCTAACAACTAAACTAACCATGTATAAACATATAAAGTGTTAGCATTTTACAATGTTCCTTGAGGATGTCATCATTCTGGCATTACATTACAGCTGTGCCTATTTAACAACTGTAGTGCTAGTATGACTGTAGACTGTAGTATTGATCCCTTTGTAAAAATGCTTGCCTTTGAGTGATGGCAAGAACCTCTAAGGCTGAAAAATGTAGCCACAAACTGCAGGTCCTCTGATGGTTACTTGAGGCTGTCTTCAAAAGCAAGATAATCCTCATATACATCCATGCTAAAATCCCCAACTTCAGCTTTGAAGATAACATTCTTATAACCTTGTATAAAAAATGTGTTTTTTTTCTCTCTTCATAACAGTTTACAGGAAGTGAATGTTTTTTAAAGTTGTGTGCTGCCACATGATTGTTGCTGTCTACTGGACCATACTTGTGTTTAATCGAATCATTGAACTGGACCTCTTGACTGTGTTTGTAGTGCTAGTGCCTTTTAGAACATTTTTAATGGAATTATCTGCAACTTATATGGCCAGGTATGTGGTAGAGGATTCCAAGAAGTATGTGCCTCAGTTTTGCTTAATGAAATACTACTACTTGATTTGCCTGCTCCTTAGCCCTAATTAGCAGTTATGTGTGTGTGTGTGTGTGTGTGTGTGTGTGTGTGTGTGTGTGTGTGTGTGTGTGTGTGTGTGTGTATGCATTGTGCACATAGTGTTTAGGGATGCATTAAACAAACCAGGCATGCTAGCCTTAGCTGATAATGTAGAACTCCTCTTGTCCAAACAGGGTCACGTATCACAGCCCTGGTTACAGGTCATAACCCTGGGCTCTCTGAAGGATGAATGTAGAGTTAGCTCATCTGGTAAATTTTACCTTGATTACAATGCAAAATTAAAATCCAGCTCATGATAGTTTGCTCATTTGTTCATTTAGCCAATCACCATCAAGACCTATTCAACAGTTTTTTAGGGCTGCTAATAAGTATCTACACTCTATTATGTAGTAGTAGTTGTCCAAACAGGGTCACTTCTGGTTCCAGGGGAAAAAAAACAACAACACAACAGCAATAAAAATGATAATATTAAGTCTTTAAAATGAATCCAAAAACCAAAGGCTGACAGTGCCTGTTTTTATATACAGTCTATGATCCTATCTGCGACGGCAGTACCAGCATTAGCACGGACTTTTGACAGCTTCACTGTTTTCCACTGATGATCTGCATAAGGTAACAAAATCTACCTTAGTGGCTTAAATGCAACTCACTCTTGGTGATCCAGGTGAGGTAATAAATCTTGTGTTTTCCTGTGTCACAGCTGTGCCACGAGAGCCCATGCTGGCATCCAAGCACAACAACTGGTCCTTAATGTAGATTCTTTAGAAACCGCTGAGAGCAGCTGGGAGCAAACCAGTGTCTGCCAGTCTCCCTGCATCCATGGTAACCAAGTAAACACAGCAGCAAACTGTCAGGTTAAACTTAAGCCTGGCCGGGTGATGTTTCAGTGTCACCCGAAAGCTAACCTCGCACGCTGGTAGATGCCAAATGTGTACTTATGTTGGCATAAATCTGTTTGACTGCCTTTCACCCACGTTTTTCATTTCTTTTTTTTTCCTTTTTTTTCCCAGCGGTGAAACTTCACAGTAATTAGATCAGGGAAACTGAACCTACAAATATGGTAAACACGGGAAAAATAAAAATCTACATTAATTCAGAAACAACTCAAGAAAAGGATGTGAATGATTGGACTCGCAGGTGGCCGTTATTTTAAGAAATAAAGGATAGTGCGACATGGTCTTTAAATTTTGTTGTGACACATTTTCTAAATTTACTTCTTCTATTTACTCCATTTACTTTTAACACCATTCAAGAAGAAAACGTAAGTTTCAGCCATAAAAGTCTTTATTTTATTTATTTATTTTCAGCAAATCAGTTATTGACATTAGGTTGTAAAATATCTCTTTTGCACTTCACTTCTTCAAATGTTGACTGTCTGACTAGCCACAGGAATTTTATGCAACCTGATAGGCTAAAAGTGTTTTTGTAATGGCTCAAAGCATTAATAAATGAGTAATTAATCATTAAGAAAGTTGCTACCTACTGTTAAAGAAACCTTTTATTAGATTCCTCTGTACAGCGGCTTGGTGGATAAAGACAAAATCTGTTAAGTGACACAACACCACTATCAAAGATTAATTTAATTATTTTATCAAATTAAATGAATCTTTGATAGTGGCACACATGTTTTGAGGATGGCAGAAAAACACATTTCATTAAAACAGAAGGAGGCCTTAAAGTGATTGAAATGGACACAAATATGTTCAGTAGCTTGTATTTTTAATTTATTGCACACATATGTAGGCCTGTCAGTCTACATAACAGTCATTAATCATTTGTTCCTATACTTTACAGGTTGTAAGTGCAAACACAGCACTTACTTCACTTTTCAAGGTATCTTTCAGCTGTCGTCCCGACCTCTGCCTGTTTCTGGGGCAGCCTTGCAACACAGTTGACATCATGCATAGAAAAGGCTGTGCATAACACACAGCTGCATCACATTATAGGACATTTCATTGAAATGTGTGCCCCTTTTCTTTAGCCATTCACACAGTCTATGCACTTATCTCAAACCACCTTCACCTCACCGTATCCTTCTTATTCCATACGAAATCAAGCACTGATGCACTCTCTCACATCGAACCTCAAAATCAGCAGGTTTTGTGTGTTTAGATTTTTTTTTTTGAACAACATTTTAAAGAATGTTTTAAAAACAAATTATATTATTTCTGTTACAGTGCAACATTGGGAAAAAGTCACCTGAAAACATGAAAAAAGTGTATTTTTCAAATAAAATCAGATTTTAACAAAATGAAACAAGTCTACGCTGCGCTGCTATCACCAGTGTTTACAGCCATTCATTGCTGACATCGATGATGACAGGTGCATTAAGTACATTATTATTCACAGATAAAAATCATACAAGATGTTAATAAAATGCATGGGAGAAATTATGTTTTACATTCATAAGAACATTAGAATAGCTGGTTTACTGGAGGCTGCAAATAATAATATATCTCTTGTTTATTTTGATTTCACAGGGTTTAAAAATGATATGTTAATGTACTAAAAAGAAAATCATCTAGAGTTAGGAAAATAAGTTTTTTATGTTTCACCTTTGGCAACCTGGGAAGCAGTGTTATTGCATTTTGTTTAATTCAAAATAAAAGTTTAATTTAAAAATTATATATATTTTTGTTTCTTAAGTCATTTCTAAATGACAAATTTTAAATACATACATTTTCAGTAGCATCAGTTGTTTTATTTGCACTGCACTCAACTTACAATAAAGTAAATTGGTTTGATCAATAACAAAAATACTATTTTTAAGGAAGTGTCATTTACGTATTTCAAAATCAATTAAATTTTGCAACATTAACGTGCTCCAAAGAGCAGCTCGTTTCAGATGAATCATTTAAAATGAAATCAACTCATAAGAATAAAAAGTGTGTTGCGAAAAAATTGCATTTTACATTAAGGTACACAGACTGGCCAGCATGTCCAGGTACCTTTAATTTGTGTAGTTAAGAAACATGATAAAAATAGCAAACTACGTTTTGCAGTATCTCTACATGGATGCTGGTATAACTGATTTAAATCAAGCACAGTGATTCCCCTGCATATTCAAATGGAAACAAGACAGAAAAAAGTATTTAAAATATTTTAATGTACTTCATTTGCTCAGACATTTACACTAAAATAAAACTGACTGACATTTCTATGTATAATGTGTAAAGACACCTCAACCAAACACATGACCAGTCTTTGCTCACGTCTGCATTGATGCGACATAACTCCTTTTTGTGCTCACATAATGCTTAAATGCCATACATAACTCACAGGCACAAACACAGACACATTCAGACACGCACACACATCAGCTCCCATCTCATTACACAAAAGTGTAAACTGAACCAAAACAAATAGAGGAAGTTATCCTCTAAATGTCTCAGCTGACTCCATGTCATTAGGCCCAACACTACTTAGTTACCTAAGTAAACTGTTAAACCAGAGTTCCAGCTGTGTTTCATCTAAGTAACACACATAGTGTGTTTCTCTTCTCCTGAGCAAGCTTTAAAAATATAAATGGACGCCACTTCATACAATATATCAGCTGTGCAGATATGAGGAGCATTTTGTGAGTTATGACAGGAGGCGCTTCAAGAAGAACATGAGCCATAGACTGCTCAAAAAAATGTGCTGCTGTGCGTGTGGAAAACTGTTGGTGAGATGTAAGGTGGCGCATACCAATGCCAGCCAGTTATTATTAAACATATATTTATTTGGGAGTTTTCTAAAATACATTAGTTTTAAATCAAATGATAAATTATTATTTCCTTTTTGACTGAACTTACTGTAAAAGAATAAAAAATGTGGTGATAATGAGGTCTTAATATCTCGTGTTTATTTTGAATTAAGTGCAGACAAATGGTCCCTGTCTTGTTTTAAGAAATCTGTAAAATATGCATCATGTGATGTATGAAGTTTTTTTTTTATATAAACCAAGACTATGCAACTTTTGCTGTGGCCCAAGCACCAAAAGGAGAAAAGCAGTACAAAGATACCACCATCATTATACCCATCCCGCTGTATTTCTTGACTAAATAAGCTAACAATTCTAAACTTTTATGGGTGGAAATTAATAATATATGATACAAAACTGACTTGTTTGGTATCTGTGGTATCTTGTTAATTATTTCACTGGAGCCATACATCCATTTTCTGTGGCTGATCTTGGTGACAGCAGGCTAAACAAAGTTGCCCATATGTCTTTCTCTCTAGCCACATCCTATGTAATCCCTCCAGGGTATTCTGGCTCTGTGCTGTGATCTCTTTCCAGTTGGATCTGTCTGGAATACCTCCAGAGAAATCAGATGTCTGAAGAGTAGAGTCTCTTTCAAAAGTCTCAGATCACCTTCTCTTTGCATCACCCTGCGAATGAAACTTGGTTCAGACACTAGTATCTACAATCTCATTCTTCCAGTGACTAATGGTGAGAGTTAGAAAGCAGATCCACCGGTAAGTCGAGATCGTTGATGTCAGGCTCAGCTTTCACTTCAGCGCTTCACTCCAGTCTGTATTACTGCTGATGTGGTACTATTATGGGCTGTCAACCTCTCCTTCCATGTTTTTCTCATGCATGAACAAGACACTTGGGGCATTAATTCACTCAGAGCTCTGAAGAAGAACTGTGTACTGTGGTCTCAGGATCTCCTACATGGTATCTGGCTACAAACCGTCCTGGTGTGCACAAAAAGTCACAGCCTGATGAAGACAGTAGAAGTACTTGAACCACAAAAAGCAGATGTAATCCTCAGGTAACCATACTGGACTCTGTGCACCTTGGCTGTGGCTAGAAGGTGCTCAGTGGGCACTGGGCCTTGTGCACGCTTGGCCTCCTCTTTAAAATGGCCCTGATCCACCAACAGGATGAATCTAAACTTAGAGGCTCCTTTCCAGCAAAATGACGTAAGTTTATGTAGGAGGCTGAGCAATGTGATACCCCAATAAAATAAATGGGACCCACCGGTTGCCATAGGCACTATGCCCCATCTCCACATAGCATTGAGGAGTGCCAGTGTGTCAGTCAAATAAGCCCTACAACAGCCAGGATCTTTAACATCAAGTAAATCTCAGATATCCTCTGAGCATATATATATATATATATATATATATATATATATATATATATATATATATATATATATATATATATATATATATATATATATGTATGTCTTTGGTGCATTATTGCATTTGGGGTAAAGTGGGTGTGTGCAATGTGCAAAATCTGGCTGCCATACATTCATGCTTAGAATGAAGCTGAATGGTGACCAGACACCAGTTGCTGCAGACAATGGACATGTGGTCTTGTCAGGTGTGTTTACTTCTTGTTTTACTTTTTTTGATAATAGCATAGGGATCTGTGACATAATCACACAGTGTTAATAATATCACATACACTCGGCGATGTTACATTGTAATGATCACGAGATCATGAGAAGCTATACAAAACAACTCCTGAGTATTTGCATTTTAATAAAGTCGCATTTTATTTTGCACATATTTAACCATTTTTAGATTAAATATGCCTTTTCAAAAGTTACATAGTCTTGTTTTAAATACTTGGCAACATTAAACTCAGATCAATAAATTAGTTGCTTTTGGCCATTAATCAATAACTCTGAGCTGGAAGCGAAGACCTGCCTTGTTTCCTTTTGAATAGGCATGCTGCAGGGCACAAACAGCATTTCAACGGATCTAGACAGCAGCTGAATGGAAAGTATTACAAGCCGATTCACATCAGAGCTTCAGCAGGAGAGCATGGCTAAAATGTTGAGATAACCCTATATAGTACTGCAGTGCATATACAGTAATTCCTGCTGCAAGATCAAGCAACACAGAGTCGGAGGGCAGAAGATGGTGGTGGAAGTTGTCCTGGGAGTAGATCACGGGGTGGGTGACACATGAAAACTGAACTTACAGTGACTGAAGGGTGATTCCTCAGCAGAGATATCTACAGGTGATAAAGAAGATAAAATATGGCTGTTAAATTCAGATGGATGCAGTGAAAACAAGTTGAAAACTTTGTTTTTGTGTAGTTTGTGATAGAGCTATTTTCATAAGCCACTGAAATGCACCGACTTTTCACTCTTCAGGTTTCCTTGACCTTAAGCAGCTGACCAGATTCAGCTAAATCATTGCCGAGGGCACACTACTAGATTTGTTTACATAGAAGGTCAGCAGTGCCCCCCACCTCCTTCTTCCCATTTAGGAATAGGCAGAGGGGGGAGGGGGCTATAAAAAGTTGACCCCATCTGAGCCCCGCACACTCACTTCCAAGCTGGAGCTGCAGCAGCATCTGATCTTTCAGAGCAGCTGTCCTCTCCCTGCATCAGCACAACAAATACTTTGCATTGCCTGACCTTTTCCTCCTGCATCACTATCCCAGCCATGTCCCCTCCATCGACATGCACCCCACCCCACCACCACCACCAGTTACACACACGTACGCAGAGACACATGCACACACTCCGGTTTCCCTTCACACAACTACTCAACCCCATGCTAGGCCCCTGCCTGAAATGCACCCAGCTGACATGTATCCCTCATGCTCATAGGGTTGTATTATTGCTCTGACACATTAGCGGAGAATGGACTGTGGCTTGTTGTAAATGTGTGTATTTAAAAGAAAAGAGTTTATTTTATTTCTGAGTGTGGGCTGCAGAATGCGAGAGTGAAAAAATATATATTTTTATAATTTGTTTTTTTTTTCTTTTTCTCTTCTTGCTTGTTTATTTAAAAAGACACATTCATGTCTTCATGTTCATCAAGTCAGTTTATTGCAGTGGTAACCTGTCAGATCTGCCCATAAACGTCTGCTGGCAGAAATAAACAAGAAACAAACATGGCAGCAGGTGCATCAAACTCATTTCACATTATGGGCCACATAATGGGCTGGTCCAGTAAACAGAAATGTTTTATTAATTCACAGAAATAAACTCCTGTAATTATTTATTTACTTTTGATTTGTTTGTTTGCTTGCTTATGGTGACCCACTGTAAAAACAAAATACAACAGAAACATATTATATAATATTTTATAGTATACAGTCAAAAAAAAGGAATGTCTCTGTTTTTTATTGGAATACTGTTAGGGATTATTTTTTACTCAATGAATAAAAGGACAAATGTTTAAAAGTAAACTCCAGTAAGTTAATTAATAAACAGTGGATCAACCAAATAATAAACAATTAAATAATACATTAGACAGAGAGAAACGGATTAGAAAGCACCAGTCTAACTTCTCTGTCTCAGGGCATCTTATCTTGGAGGTTCGGCCACAGTGCGTACAATTAAAACATCACCAACATCACCGTGTTCTGTTATACTAACAAAAAATCCGATCTTGATTTATATAATTCAATCGTTTATCTGTTACACTCTAAAAAGTGTATGTGCAGAAAGTTGAAGTTACTTAAAATTTTCAGTGAAAATCTACATTTCTTCTTTTTTTTTTCCCCCTTTGCTAAAGCAGAAATGTAAATTGTTTTCACTGAAAATTTTAAGTAACTTCAACTTTCTGCACATACACTTTTCCCTGTGTAGGCTACTTATGGTACTACTGGAGAGGACATAGGTGATATGTTTGTCAAGAAGACTGTAAAACAGCACTTTGGTTGGCTGGTTTTGGCCCCCAGGCCATTTGTTTGACATCTCTGGAGTAGAGCAACCTTTAGTGTTTTCTTAAAAGGTGCCATAAATAAATACATATATGCTTCCTGCTACATTTCAGTTAATTATTTGCTGTTTTTTTTTTTTTTTTAGTGTTTATATTAAAGTGTATGTATTCAGATGCTGTGCACATTGTTAAAGAAATCTTAATTCAGAGCAACAAAAGCACAGAAATAATCAGCAATATTGCCAATGGTTGAAATTCAAATCAATATTTAGGTTTGTGATTCAATGGTACAAAGTCATAGCTGATGTTACAGGTCAAAATGTATACAGTCTAAAATGGTCTGACGTACACTGGGACATACATTTCCTGTCAATAGTTTTGAGGCTTTGTGTTACTAATTGAGAGAATTTAATTCGTTTTTTTGCACAGAAATGACCAAAAACTCATAGTTAAAAATTATGCAGCAACTGTATTTTTAGATAGAATTTTCTGTAGCCAACCATACTCCAAAAACGTTTATTAGATTATCACAGTGAGTCTATGAACTACACACCAAAAACTGTGAACTTATATTTCTGTGCATTAGACCATCTGCAGGTATAACATGGAAAATATGTTGCAACACCATTTACCACCACATTTGTTTGTTTGGTTGGTTTATTTTACAAAATTACTCAAATTAATTTCATGATTTGCATAAAATTTACATTTAAACTACATATTCAAATTATTCTATCAAATTAGGCATCAGATTATTTTAGCTGTTTCTTTTTTTTTTTTGGCTTACTTGATTAAAATAAATTAACATTATACTGGATACATTGCATCAATTTTCACTGTGCAATCAACATTTTGCACTTAATTATTTTGTAATCTGTGGACTGATTATTTCTATCCTATAGTAACTTAAGACATTTGTTGGATTTGTGAAATGTCACCAACAAGGAACGAACAAACTAATAAACTGTAAAGTTATACGAGTAATTAAACCATTTATAACGGATTAAGAATAACCTGATGTGAGGTGTCACTAACTGGAATAGTTTCCTGTGACACTTTCCAACCCTGAGAATAAACCATGTAAACAAACTCGTCTCACACTATCAAAATAGCCCGACGATGTGTAATGCAGAGAAAAGCTTCGGGCCGTGGCTGAAAATCCAATCTCCCTGCAAGTCCAGCCGAGCTCAGTGGGGTCAGATTACCTGTCATGAAGCTGATGCATGTCTATTAACACTGACATACCATCATTATAGCATCCAAACTGGACTGCTGCTTTGGACACATTTACAGCAAAAAAAAGACAAAACCAAAAAAAGATGTAAAAACATGAGTTCATGAGGTCACTTGAATGGAGCACATGAGCAACCTCAGAATATGAAACTCTGTGAATCTTGCTGCAGCCTTCAGAGCTTCCTTGAAAGTGACAACATTAAATTCTATTTGGATTTTATGCGCTGAGCTCAGCTACAACCACATTTGCAAAGAGGGACACTTTGCACCTGCCATAAAAACAAGAAAACATAAATATTTTAGAAGTCTGTCAAAACCTTGTTTAAAACTAAAAATGACTGAATTCACTTAACTGCACTGGGCCGTCACTCCGGACTTCTCTGAGAAGTCAAAATGTAACCAAGCATAATATTCAGTCACTACAACTACATTTTCTGTTCAGGAATACAAGTAAATAACTGTAATCTTAATTAAGAAATAATAACATGCTTTACTATTTTTATTGCTTATTTTGTAAAACAGTAAATTTGAAAGTTCATGGATAACAACAATAATTATATTTTACATTTGGCGATGGTCTATTAAATTTGTTAAGCACTGTAAATATAACCACAATTGATTTCTGAATGAATTTACCTCTTTATTTATATAAAAATAGTGAAGAGACACCTTATCATATATTAAAACTGAAAAGTTTGTTTGTTTTTAA
The DNA here is from genome assembly GCF_007364275.1 of Archocentrus centrarchus. Lineage (NCBI taxonomy): Eukaryota > Metazoa > Chordata > Actinopteri > Cichliformes > Cichlidae > Archocentrus > Archocentrus centrarchus. Next base: position 17,902,587 of record NC_044346.1, on the reverse strand, counting down.
AATATGTGCTCAGTTTAGATATGATACCAATAACCTGCTTCAGAAACGTTGTGTCAGGGCATGTCTCCCACTGTCTTGTGTGACCTCTTCTATAAAAGTGTTTGAAAGGTGTGGAGAGCAATTTCTGTGGTTTTGAAAGCCAAGTATTTTCCCATTCTTGCCTGTTACAGGATTACAGCTGCTCAACAGTTTGTGACCTCCTTTTGTTTCACAAGGTGTGCAGAGCCTGGTTTGCCATTATTGATGAAATAATCGGATGACAGCATAAATTACTCCAAGATCTGTATGCATCAGTCAGCATTAATGGGGCTTTTATAGATGCCACACCCAACACCTCACTTGATCTCCACCGCTACCAATACCATCAAGGATGTTTGTTCTTTAAGTGTGTGTTTGTAACACTTTACATGATTAAAACCCCCACATTCTTTACAGTCTTAAATTGTCTCACACAGACTGGTGAACCCCTCCTCATCTTCCCTTCTGAAAGACTGAAAGCCTTACTTGTTACGATAATACCAAATGGTATTACTAATTAGGCTAGTTAGTTGGGAGGTATTTTTATTTGACCTTTTATACAACCTTTCCAGTCTTTTTTTTTTTTTTTACATCTAAAAGCATTATAGATAAATCAAAAAGTATACTAGATTATGATCAAGACAATTTTTTTATTGAAAATTTACCTGAAAACCTGTGTACTAACCAATTATTTGTTCCATATGTCAGAAAAAAGTAAAATATTATTCTTCTGTTTCAAACCCCAGCGTGGCAGCAGATATCTTGTTTTGCATTTTTTTCCTTTTTTTTTTTTTTTCAAACAAATTTTCAGATTGGGAAAATCTTTATCTTAATCTCAAATACAACAAAGAAAAGCAGAAAATCCTCACATTTGAGTGACTCAATCCAAAAATTAAATAATAGTGCTTAATATAAATATATAATGTATCAACCCTGTAAGACCAAGTGTATCATATTTGATAGTTTTTGAGATCTCTACATCATCAGTTGATTTTTCTGTAAAATCTTACGTATACAACTATATGTACAACTTTACAGGGTTAACATCAACATAGTCAGAATGCTGGCACCTCCTCTGTTATTTTTTTCTTAATCAGTACAGCAAATAGGGTTGGTTTTGTGTGTGTGTGTGTGTGTGTGTGGGGGGGGGGGGGGGGGGTGGTATTTTTAAACCTTTAAACTTGTCACAGAAAATACATATTAGTCCTTCCAGCCTTCTATAGTTTCTAATCATGACAGGAGATTTTGTGCAAATTGCACAAAAAGACTTACAAAAAGTATATATATATATATCATCAGCTTCCAACACAATAGATTCAGATTTTAAACGCTAAATGAAACTGCATTTTCTTTCACTCACACAGACACGAAGAGTAGGTGCAGTAAAGATGACAATATTTTCTCTGGTATAAGAGAGGAGGGTAAATACTGAGTCATACAAACTACCAGTCTAAACAAGCATGTGGAAATTATGCCAACTTACATCATGTATGAAGAGATGTTCTCTTGGTCACCGATGCTCCACTACAAAGCTCATCGTAGTGCCATCGAAGGAGGGAGGGGCGATGATTCTTGGACCTTGCTGTGTTGTGATGCTGATAACTGGCTTCCTCTCAGAACTCGCGGCACTTCCCCTGGTGGTCAAAAGTCCCAAACTCACAGGTAACTGCAGCTGCCCCTGTAGAGCTTCTCCTGTTGCACTGTAATATGCACTCTCTGTGCCTGCTGTCTTATTTCCTGGCTGAGGACTTCTGGTGTTTTTGATATTTTCTCCACTTACATCCTCAGAGTGACACGGGGACTGCGGCAATACTGTCTGGGCTGCTAAAGTGGGTGAGGAAATGAAGCCTGGGTAGATCATGTAGGTGGGGGCATACGCTCCTGGGCTAAGTGCAAGGGGAGACACAGGAAGAGGCACCGGGGTAACAGGTGCCACAGGTGAATGAGGCATGGGTACATCCACATACTGGCCTGTCTCTGGGTCAAACAGTCTCTTAGCTGTGGCTTTTATGGGAGTGTCCACCAAGTAATAATGTCCAGTTGTGGGGTCCACAAGCATCTTGCGCTGGGTTTGTTGCACTGTCTCTCCAGTAGAAGATGTAGGTGACACAGTTGGCAGGTAGGGAGAGAAACAGAGCACCTGCTGTTGTTTCTGAGGCCCTGTTGCTGCCGTTGAATGATGGTAGATGCTTGTACCTGGGTACTCCATGATTAACGGAGAAGTTTTCTGCTTCCGGTCAGCTGCATTGACTTTACTAATATTTGGATTTCCCTCCTTTGAAATATGCTCTGGATTCAAAAGTTTGATTTCATTTGTGTAGGCCATCCCTGGTATGGTTAAATAGTTCTCAGAGTCTGTGCAGCCCCGTGGAACAGGAGGATTAGAGGGGCTGATTTTGACCTTTCCCTTCTCCACCTGGCAATGTTTTGGCTTCTCTATTTTCACCGACAGTGGAGCCGCTGGAGTTTTGGAGCTTTTCATACTTGGTGGTGTATGCGCCGCGGAGCTTTGTGGGACAGAGTTGCTGTCTGAATTAACACTGACACAAGCCTTGCTGCCAAAATGAAGGATGCTTTTGTTAGTAAATGTTTTGCTTTGTTGTGCTTGTGTTTTAAAAGTGTCGATGTCATATGGAACATGGATGATATTGAGCACTCTTTTGTCTTCTTGTGTTCTCTCTGTGTCTGACTGAGGAGTCCTGTCTGTGCTTGTTGCCTCAGGCACTTCTGCTCCCTGCTCCTCCCTGGCAATAAGCGACAACACATGGCTGCCTGTGATAGGGCGTGGAGCTTGACTCTTGCGCTTCCACTCATTTTTATCAAAAAAATAAAGCTGCTCCATTGTTTTGACTGCAGCTTTTATTTTCTCCACTGCCTCCTGTTTTGGAACTGCAGTCTCATTTCTCCTTTCAGCAGTTTCACCTGTAAACTTGTCTTGCCTCTGTTTTAGCAGTTTGGTTTCAAGATTTGTTTGAATGTCCGATTGGTCGGGACACCCCTGCTTGGCTACAACTGGTGGTGTCCTGCTAGCTACGCAGGTAGCTGGTATAGTATCACTTTGGGAATTTTCAGATGGGGCGGCTGTCATTGCTTGTTTCTGTGCTGCATTTTTCTCTGATTTGACATTTGTTTTAACAGAGTTGCATTTAATCACAATAGGAGACGGCAATAAATGTTTAACAGGCTCTGTTTTTGGCTTTTCCTCAAGTTTATCAGCTGCTGTGGAACATTTATTGCCACTGTTATTCAAAGAAACAAAGCGATATGAGCTTTTTACCAACTTACGTACGTCCCTGACATGATATATCGGCGTTTGAAGCTTGCATTTGGTGTCTCTTATGTTTCTAACAGTGAAATTTGGAACCCTATCAGCCGCAGACAAAATGGGGCCTTTGGTATCATCTGCTGTCCTCAATGTGTTGACATTGTAGCTTATTTTGGGGGTTAAGAGATTGGCAATATTCAGCATGCAGCCTTTATTTTCTTTCACACTTCTCAGGCATATTTTTATCTCAGGCTTTTCCCTTCCCTTCTCGTTTTCTTCTTTGTTTCCATTATTACTCGCTTTCAGCTCCTTCTCACTTTTCTGTGAAGCAGCCGGTGTGACATTGTCAGGCGCATGTCCTAGTAAGTCTGTAAAATCCATCTCTGTTGAATGTAGCTGGCAACTTGGAACAAAAAGCAGTTTTGACAGCATGCTGCTGGTGTCTAATCCTTCCTTTGCTGTGGTCTGTGCATCACTTACAGATGGAGGCTCAGCTTCCCTTGCAGGTTCTGGCTCATCTACTTTTAATGAATTAAATGCACTGCTTTGACTGTGCACAGGGGGAGCTTTTTGAAGTTCATCTTGTCCCTTTTCTGAATCATTTGGTGCTTTGCTGCCTTTTGTTTCCTCTGCATCACCACAGGAACTCTGTCTCCCACCCTCTAGGCATTGATCATCAGCAGAATTAACAGTGAATCCTGAGCCCGATTCTGAAGTTTGCCTTTGCAAGCCTCTTCCTGGACTCTTTTCTCTCATCTCTGGATCTTTTATCTGAAAACAGGGGGATGTGTCACAGATTTCACCCCTCTCCATTTTGCGCTCCTGCTCAAATTGCATCTTTTTGGAAATCACATTTTTTAATAGACTTGATGCAAAAATTGCCCTTTTCTGTGTGTCTCCCATATTATCTGTATGATGATACTGCATCTCACAGCCTGACCTGGCCAGCACAGTCCCCATAACCTCACTGGGTGGTGCCTTTTGTGAACATTTTGAATCCCTGGTTGCTTCATGTGATCGAACATTACAGCGGAAATTCAGTGTGACTCCACGCTGGACTGGCTGAACAGGATCTTTCAGTTGGATCTTTTTACTGGAAGATGATGCTTGTTGTGAAGTTATTCTTTTGTTTAGGGCGTACGTTTTACTTTGTGGGGCTTTCGCAGCGGTAACAGACTTACCATGCCTCTTACTCTCCACAGTTTTATTCATTTCCAGTGTTGCCCTGGAAGTCTTGTGCGCAATTACGCTGCGCCCTCTTCCTCGCGTTATGTTTCCATAATTCCAGTCTACATAAGCCGACCACTTATTGAGCCCGTATTCCGAGACAGAAGATTCACTAGAGGTGCTCAGATTAATAGCATCGAAGTATGGACATGCCAAGCTCCGGAAAGACTTGGCGGTTAAATTACGCACCTCTTTATCAGCGTCATCCAACTCACTGATCGAGCTGGACGCTCCGCTGGAATACTCATTAATATCTTTCCGTCTCAGTTTGGTTGCAAGGTGCTGACGGCACGGAGCAGGGATGAAATATGGAGCTCTATCGCACAGGGGCCCCGCTCTGGCGCCAGAGCTCACAAAAGAGAAATTGCTCTTGTCTCCACAGTGCTTCGTGTACCCAGAGGTTTTGTTGTTAAAGGCGTTAACGGGGTCGTTCACTGCTCTCGAGGATGTTTTTATCGACAGGTGAATTTTTTCCGCATTAGGGTCTTCACTTGGGTTTTTACATATACTTTCGTCTGAGCTGGCACATTTGTCTGAATCACAAAGATCACTCTCCTCCTGCTCAGTGCTGACAACTGCTCCACCAAGATTAGACTGCACTTTCGCCTGGCTCCTGCCTTCTAGTATCAAAGTTCCCTCCTGAGTATCATCGCTTTCAAAAGAGGCGTAATCCACAAAGGAATAGACCAGGTTGTCGTCTTCAAACTCCCAACAAGTTCCTCGGCCTAAGTCGTAATCTACGTCATGGTCGAGCTCGGTCAGCTGGATTTCGTGTGTGGTGATATAATGGGACTCGTCCTCCACGGTGTCGGAGCCGCAGTGGTCGGACAGCACGGCGCTGGCGCCGTCATCAGACTCTGTCTTGCTGTTCAGATACATATCCGTGTACCGGAGCTCATCACTCTCGCTACACACGTGGTCACTGCAGTCACTCGGGTCGAGCTCGGCCTGGCGCTGATTCTCATTCTCAGAGTCCCGATCTGTTTTGGGAAGTTTGGTCAGAGTTTCCAAAGGGGGTTCACCCGATCCAAGCCCCGGGTCGGTGTCCTGCTTGTCCTCATTTGAAATGATTTTACTCTTAATGTCATGCTCCCCTTGCTTTGAATTGTCGCATTTGATAACAGACAGTTGGTTCCCTACACCCGTGAAAGTCACTTTCACCGTTTTGGGGCAGTCAGGTTTCATGTCCAGATCCACATAATTGGACTCGTCGCTGTTTGTCTCGGTGGCGTGGTCCTTACTGCCGGCTTTGTCCTTATCCTTGTCATCTGTGAGCAGCTTCCTGTGAAGTCCGGTGTCATCTTGGTAAGTGAGAGTTTTCTCCGCTGCTTCCATTTAGTCCGGTCTTACCGTCAGGTGGTCCTCGTTTACGATGTTATCCTGACACAGGACAGAAAACTCTGCAGGCTGGAGCAACAGAGGGGAACAGAGAGAGAGAGAGAGAGAGAGAGCGAGAGAGAGAGAGGGAGAGGGAGAGGGAGAGAGAGAGGGAGAGGAAAGTCCCACTATGGTTTCTCTAATGGTTTCTCTCAGGCTTGAGCAGCTACTTTATTTTTACAGCAAGGCGTTTGTAGCTGCAGAAAGGTCTTCTGAAATGAATCTCCAAAAAGTTCATTTTCAGCACCTTTTCTGGAAGAACAGCTCCTCCACAGAGTCTATTTTTTATTTATTTTTTCTCTTACATAAATAATATGAACATTGATCAGTATTCTTTATATTCTGTAGAATTAGATTTTACTTTAATGAAAACCAGATATGTTTATCAATTTTATTTTTTTTTTTGCTTTTGTCCTGTTTGAAAATATGTCACGTTTTTAAATTGGAAGCTTTGGTTTTGGAAAGTACTATGCAAAAATTAATTTTTTGAAAAAGTGGAAAAAGTGTGAGATTTTAAACACTCAGGAGGAACGTTATTTTGAAAATAAGTTTTATTTTCTTTGGTTGCTTCCAACAACTTTTATTCTTTGTTCCCCCTTTTTTTTCTTTATTTTTTTCAGACATACAGAATCATGAAATATAGCAAGATTTGTTATCAAGGAATGAAACAAAAAAGATAAAAAAAACAAAGAAAAAACTTGTGGAGCAGGGTGACCTGTCAAAAGCTAAAAGAAGATATAAAAACTGACAAAATGTCAATCAAAAACAAATTCATACGGGCACATGAAAACCAAAAACAGCACATAATGCAGACAAAAGAATACAAATGTTGCTGTTGCATAAATAGCACACATAACATATTGGCACTGTGAACATTTGTGGACACGTGAATGTGCTCAGTGCTTTATTCACTCACTGAAACAGCTGTGCACATGATGGAGAGAATTATTCGCCATCAGCTGGTGCAGTATGACATTTTTTCACTCATATTGTCATCATAATTATTCAACTACTACTACTACTACTTCTACTACTACTAATAATAATATAATAATAATAATAATAATAATAATAATAATAATAATAATAATAATAACAACAATAATAATAATAATAATAATAACAATAATACAGTTATAAAAGTTCTAAGTGCTGAAGACACAAGTGTTGTTTCTGGACAGGGCCCCAGTTTGGTGGTATGCAGCATGAAGGGGGTGGGTCAACAGTTGCTGTATGTGGAGGGCACACTGACAGCAGTATCAAGGACAGAGGCCACAAGCATAAAGCCTTTGTCACCCTCAAATCCCACTTCTACTCTCAGTGCCACTAATGTGGTGTAGGGCAGGGCTGGAAACAAACTTAGCATATTTATTTAAGTGCCACACTAAAGTACATTTTGGGGGTTGATGTAAGGAGTAAAGTACAATTGTATCAAAAATAGTGTATCTTCACCTCAACCCTAGTGACATCAATAAAATATTGCTTTAAATATGTTAAAAATAATAGCAGTAAAATAATCTCCTAGTTTAATATCTAGTAGTATAATATTCAGCAGGGGTCTAAAGTACAAGTAAAGTGAGTACTTCTTCATTTGCAGTTTTTGAAGTATTCACCTAATAGATGGATTAAGAGACACAATTCATGCATTTCAAGAGTAAAAAAATGAGAATAACTCATGGTTTCACTAAGAATTACCGAACAAGTGTCAACCACCCCCCCACCCCCCAAAAAATCGAGCTCAAGTGTGAGCTATTAAACATTTCACGACACACGCAGGTTGTGAAGTGACCTGCACAAAGCTGATAAATATAGGTAGCTATTTAAAATAGGGACATCACTCACCCAACCATGTTGAGATCAGTTTCTTATACTGGCCGCATTAAAACAACAGGTGTTAAATCATGAACACCATCAATAAGTGCTATGGACAGTCCCATGAAGATTTTTCAAACCTAATTTTCACCCTCACACCTCAAATGTTGATGCAGAACAGAGAGAACTGATACCTAATACGTGAACCACTCTAACAAGAACCATTCCACAGGGAACGATAAACCAAACAAATTCCGACCCTACATTAATGTACAACAGTTCATACTGTACAGTGTATACTGTTTACAGTACTGTGCTATGTAGAGTATAAGATTTACACTATAATACTGCTAGTGGTATGGTTGTCGTTTTGCAATTATTTTAGCAATATAAACAGTTTATTATTTTAGATCAATATCTAAAACTTAGTAGTCCACTTGATGAGATGAGATGTGCAGCTCTGTTTACTAAACATTATAATATGCTGTTCTAATTTGCATAAGGAGTTGCACAAAGCTGGATGAGTATTTAAATTCTACTTTAGATATCCACACACAGAATGAAGACCTTTATTAATAAATATCAATCTATTATGTGCTTTAGCTGTAGGAGCACTGAAAGCATTTAAGCTTTACTGGTGGGTACTGGTAGATTGTGAAAAAAACCCCAAAAAAACAACCTGCAACTCCCTGACGTGACAGTAGGTCAGTGATGACTAGATGTAAAATAGGTCCTGTACTAAAATGAATGTAGTACAACCACAATGCTGCCATCATACAAAAATCAAAAATCAACTTGAAACATGAGAATTTGTACAAAATATTTTGCTGATATTTAACACAAACTGTTACACAGCATACTATCATGACATGTTTATGTTTTATGGTACGGTGCAGCAGTACTGGTGACCTTCTGACACCCTCTGCAGCTTTTAAGTGGGAACTGGAGAAGACAGAGAGCCTGAACACCTGCTGTGAAGCAGTCAGCAGGCAGACACCGTAGGTTCTCCATTCTTCAAAGGTTTCATGGTTCAAAGGTTAAAAGGTCTCCTTTGGATTTGCAAGTGTTGTGTGTGAGCTAATTTAGAGGATGTTAGGGATTAGAGAGTTACCCTAAACCTCTGATACTGACAATTCACTTAACGAGGATAAATGATCACTCCTGGTGAATGGGTTCAATCAACGGGTTTACCAATATCTAAATATAACCTCCAGATCTCAGATCATTTTGGTGTCCGTACCTTACTTGGGTATCTGGATGGAGGACAGACTTTCTTTTAAAATATATATTGAGCACAGCAAAAAAGGTGAAGGTTAGATTGTTTTGTTTTGTTTGTTTTTTAATCAAAAAAGAGCCTGGCTTAATTTAGCAGTTAGGAAACACTTGCTCAGGTTACTTGTTCTTACTTATGGTGGCACAGTTATTTATGTTTTATATTGACCCACTTTCTAATAAGGTACTTTATTCTAAAGGCATAACAATATAAAACACGCTGCTCTGTTCGTTTTTAGTAATGTATGAATATAAAAAAGATAAGAAATAAATAAAGTAGAATGTACTAATTTACACATCATCTATATTTAGGTGGAAATGGCAAAAAAGACAACTTATAATTTGAAAGTTTGTTGTTCTTGTTTGTTTATTGTTTTAGTTTTGTCTATTTAGAAAAATTTGTGTTCATTTTGAATTTGATGGAGGAGGAACTTGCATATTTCAGCAAGACAATGTCAAATATTTGCAGAGTGATGTTAAAAGAAGTGTTGGAGCACTGCAGTGAACGTGTCCCAACTTTTTAAAATGTATTTCAGAATTGTATTTTTTTCAAAATAAATTTTTTTTCTCAATATCAACATTTCATGTTTGTCGTTTGTTGTTCTTGTTTAATAATGGATTTGCGAGCCATTGCATTTTACATTTTTAAATGCACATGTTACTACAGAGACTCTGGACTAAAATGATTTGCATCCATTATTTTGTACATTCATGATGACAACGTTCTTAATATCAGAAAGGTGCTTTTATCATTCACAACCCAAATGTTTTAATATTTACTACATTAACAGCTTTATTAACTGCTGAGATACTTTTTTTTTTTTTAAAGGATGCCACATGACAATGTGATACTAATTTCCTTTACAAGATGTTTTTGATGGTAACACTGAATGGCATTGGTGTATTTTTCTGTGGGAAAATGTTTCATCTCTTTCCTTCATCTGACACAACCAATTACACAGCAGTGAACAAGGACAAAAGCAGATAAAGGCGTTTTTTTAAAAGTGCTTTTAACATTTCAGTTGTTTTTAGAAGTGAATATTTTGGAGAAGTTATTCTTTGCCAGCACCAAATAGAAAAAATAAAGAGCTCACTTTATTGTGCTCAAGTTGCACAGATATCAAAAATGTGAGCAAAATCTGTGATGTGTAGTGTCCCAGGGGTCAGACATCCGTTCATGCTTGTAGAAAGCAAACATATATGTAAAAATAAATCAAATATTCAAAATACTTCACCTGTGTTTTCCAGTTCCTTGACCCCCATCTTGATGGTTGTCTAGAAAGAAATAGCTAAGAGATGTTTGCTCTGTATCATCTGCTGTCTCGAGTGTTTAGGGATACTTTAGCCTGAAAACAGCAATGCTAGAGTCAGAGCTGTTGTGAATTATGCCAGCAATGGCAGACACGTACGGTTGCTCCCTTCTGGCAATGGCTATTTGGTTTCACTAGTGCTGCCAGACTGCTAGGCTACCAGCAAAGGTCAGCACCTTGTTAGGACTTGCTGGGAGCTAACGACTCCATTGTTGTGTGAAAATGCCTTTTTTATAAATAATGCCACTAAGCTGCATTTGAAAGCGGTGTATATAATCATAAAACACACAATAAATTGTTAAAAAAAATGCCTACATAACTACATAACTGATATCTTAGTTCATTTAAAAACTGCATTCCATATTTACTTGGGTTATATTTTTGTCTAATATAAAAATTATTTTGATGATCTGAAACATTTAAGTGTGACAAATATGCGGTTTTATCAGTTTTAGCACATTATTTTAATAATTTATTCTATTTTTCACTAAATATTTCTCAGGTTTCTACAGCTGTCTTCAAAGCTGCCTGAGAAGCAGGATACACCTTGGACAGGTTGCTAATCCATCAGAGGGCTAACACAGAGCTGCTCTCATTCACAACATGGGCCACTTTAGAATCACCGGTTAAATGCACATGCATGTATTTGAAATGTTTGGGAGGAAACTGGAATGCCCATGAAAACCAGTCAACCAACACATTTGAACCTAGAAATTTTTCACTGTGAGATGAAACTACTACCACCAAACCAGCCCTATTTCAAATACAGTATTGAAGAACTGTGTAGGTCTGATCTTGTGCTTTCATGTTGTTTACACCAAATTCTGACCCAACCATCTGAACGTGGCAGCAGAAATTGAGACTCGTCATACCAGGAACCTTTTTAACAATGTTCTATTGTCCAATTTTGGTCAGCCAGTGCAAAGTGAATCCTCAGTTGACAGGAGCACCCAATGTGTTCCTCTGCTGCTGTAGCCCATCTGCTTCAAGGTCTGAGGTGTTCAGAAATGCTCTTCTGCACACCTTGGTTGACCGTGTCTATGTGCCTAAATGCACTGAGCTGCTGCCATATTTGTGTTAAGGAGTAGCTGAACAGGTGTGCCTAATTAAGTGTAACTAATAAATGTATATTTTAAATTAGGTGGTTGTAAAGGAGAGGGGACATTACAAAAAAAAAAACTATCAGGAAGAAATGAACAAAGGTTCAGGGCAATCATAATTCTCAGAAATTCTCAAAAATTTCTGTTAAAAGTTTATTCAACCTAAGGCTGAATAAACAGCCTCCTGGTGATGCATCATTTTTTCCCCAAATAAATGTAACACATTCTATAACACTTTGGATGTGGACGCTTTAAATAAAAAAAATGAACACAGAAAAATTATTTCTCCCCATGCTAGCAAAACAGTTTGTACCCTCTTCTTTTATCAGCAGCTTCCCTCTAGTGGTGCATTTTATGTACTGGCACACTGCACTACTGGGGGAGTGGAGTTTGTTTATTTCTGAAGTAAGAGAAAAAAGGAAATACAAATTGCAGCAAGCAAACGTTAAAATTTTCTCTTCTTGTGTTAAAGCTTTGTACTGCCATTTGTTTCATAATATTACACTTCAAGTGTTGTGTGTTTAAAACTTACCCTCTATTTGTAACATGTCAGGGCTCTCTAAGTCTTACTTACCTTATTAGCATGCAAAGTCTGTGCTAAAACACATAAATAACCAGAGACTCCCTTAAGCAAATAATAACAATGCAAAGGGGAATGTACAGGGCTATATAAAGACAAAGTTCTTCTGAGAATAAACAAACAAACAGAGAAACTTTCAAAAATAATGCAAATGAAAAAGTGTCTGGCTCTTACATACTAATATGATCCAAAGAATATTTCAAATGCACCATGAAGTACTTTCAGAAAGGCGAAAACTACTCACATACAGTAAGAAGCTGTTTATTTTACTTCTAAGGTGTAATATCTGCCAAAATGAGGTGGATGGTCAGGGGTCGTGAGTATTGACTTAGTAGGCTGACAAAAAGTGGTCAAACTTTTTTCAGACTTTAAAAAAAAAAAAAACTCCATTGCCAAGAACTGCTCATTTGGCATTGTTTATTTATTTTCTTTCCCTCAATTCTATAAACTATATATCTCTTCTCAGCTTCTCAGGGTGAAAAATCAAATTAAAACGTATTATTCAGTCTCTTCCTTATATGTGGAGTGACTTTCAGTGGGTTTGGTACTTTCTGTATAGTTATGCAGAATGCGTCACGTGATGAAATCCACGACCGACGTGGGCAAAAATTAAAAATGTGTGTTAATGCTCTCCATGGTGCTGAAATAATCAATGTATATTTGCGATTTCTTTTGATTCCCCCGCATAATTATTAAATGCATATTTACGCCCTTTGCTGTAAAGTATTTCGTTACAAATCATCTCTGGTTACTGATGAACTCAGGTTTTTTTTTTTTTTTTTGGTCCGAAACCAAAGCAGCAGCCTTCCGGGACGCAGCTGCAGCCGTATCAGCCTGTGTCAGGGGTTTCCACTGTAGTGCTGCATTTTGATGTCGCCCAGCGGATACACAAACTGCAAGCTCCGACCTCGCGTTCAGTCACTGTTTTTAATGTCTAAGAAGCATCATGACATCCGCTAAGCAGTGGCTGGCCGGATTTGCGCTCCTGTGTATTTATGTTGCAGCTGAATCGAAAAGGAATTTCAAATGTCCTTCAGGATGCTCCTGCACAAAGGAGACCATCATCTGCGTCGGCACTTCACAGATCCCCCATAATATACCGAAAGAGATCAACTCACTGTAAGTACATTTCTTTGGATAAAGAAGGTTGTTTAAATCCTTTAGTGAGATACAGTATTAATACCGCAATCAAAAATAATAATTTACTTCCTATACTGGGCTTTCGTCCAGAGTTGGTACTTGGCGCGTCTGGTACAGACTGTTAACATGTCCCTCATGTGTTTCACTCAACAGAAGCATGGTTAATGGATCTATTGCGGAAATTACAGAGGGGATGTTTTCGCTTATGCCTTCTATTCAGCTGCTGTAAGTACCCACTGATTACTTGCTGATTGTTGACGTCTTAGGGCAGGAACACACCCAAACAAATAAAGCACATGGATTTAATTATGGTTAAGTTGTTTTTGGTTGCTTTGTGTTGGAAACCAAGCAAACGTTTTTTTGTTTTGTTTTATAAAGGGGATTTTGATATTTTGAATTGTAAAGTTTTATTTTTCCTTTACAGGCTTCTTAATGCAAATTCTTTGACCACAATCAAAGATGATGCTTTCTCTGGTCTGCCTCATCTAGAATATTTGTGAGTATTATTAATTAACCTTTTCCCTAATCTAAAGTTAAACTTGGCTACATAAATTTGCAATTATTGTTTTATGATTCAGCAGAACTGTATTCACAGGAGGATGGACCTCCAACTCCAAGCTGCACAGCTCAATCACCAAAAACTATTAAACTTACCCCAATACCCTCACCAAGGGGCCAGTAAATTAAAAAAAAAAAAAAAACTTTGCATGTGTGCATTTCTGACATGATATAATATTATATTTCTCTGCCAAATGATAAATCTGGTATTTTATTATTTATGGAACAGATTCATTGAAGGGAACAAGATAGAAACAGTCACCAAAAATGCTTTTCGTGGTCTACGAGGTTTGACTTATCTGTAAGTTTTGCTGTCTTTCTTTCTACCAATCACAACAGCCATACAGATTATATTTACAGTATGCAGCAACATTTCACGTTTAAAGTGAAAAAAAAATAGAGAATTGTGTTTTTTCCCGTCTTTCTGTGTGTCTGGTTTAGCTCCCTGGCAAATAACAAGATAAGGTTTCTGCCGAGAGATCTCTTTTTTGACTTGGACTCATTGCTGGAACTGTGAGTAAGCAGTTGTTGTGTCAGCAGTGTGTGTGGGTGTGTTTAAGAGAGAGTGAGAGAGAGCGAGAGTGTGTTTTTCTAACTGAAGCTGACTCAGACTGCACTGGCATTAAATCCCACAAGTGTGCTAAATCTATCTATCTATCTATCTATCTATCTATCTATCTATCTATCTATCTATCTATCTATCTATCTATCTATCTATCTATCTATCTATCTATCTATCTATCTATCTATCTATCTATCTATCTATCTATCTATCTATCTATCTATCTATCTATCTATCTATCTATCTATCTATCTATCAATCTGGTATTTTGGTTTTCTGTCCTTTCTGGGTTCTCTCTTGTCTTAATCGTTTATTGTTGATTATTCCCTCTATAATGCATCAGAGATCTGCGAGGCAACTCTTTCCAGTGTGGCTGTGAGAACAAGTGGCTGATGACGTGGCTGAAAAACACAAATGCCACAGTATCAGATGTCTTCTGCGCAAGCCCCAGTGACATGAAGGGCAAGAGGCTCAATGACCTTCCTATTCCACCAGGCGAATGTATTTCCACAGGTGAAATAACAAGGGCAGGATGAAAGGCATTCCTGCCACGCTAAAATCAATAGAAATGTTGAATAATTAACAGGAAAACTCATGTACCATTTTTGCACTCAGAAACAAACAGAGTCAAGGTTTACTAACATGTTTCCTCCTGAAAATCCACACGTTGCATAACCTTTGCAACACAAAAACACAATACAGTAATATTTGCAGATATAAGAATAAGAAATTGGATAATCTGTAATCCAACTGATTCAAATTTCTCCTAAGTGGAGCCAAATCTCGCAAAAATCAATGTAGTAGTGGCTGACATATTTCTGTCAGGAACCTCATGGTAGGATTGAATAAAAAGTTGAGGAATCACAGGTTCACTGCAAAAAAATAAAAAATAAATTGTGCAAATGCCTGTTAAAAGTTGCAAAATATGATAGCCCTGACTATACGGATGCAGCATTTCAAAGCACTGAAATGTAACTGAAGCTGTGAGATTGTAAATGTTGATGCTTTCACTTTATCAGCCAACCAGCAGTTTCTGTTTTTGTCTGCATCTCTCAGACTTTGTGCGTCATCAGTCCATTCCCATTCAGTCCATGTCAGCAGACATCTTCTCCTTCAAAGAGGACATCTATGTAGCGATGGCTGCCCCAAACTCCAACAGCTGCGTTATCATGGAGTGGGATCACATTGAACTGAACTTCAGAAAATTTGATAATATAACAGGTTTGAAAGTCTTTTAAACAAAAGGTTGGCAGTTTTTTTTTCATGGTCAATAGATCTAATGAAAAGACCAAAAGACAACAATCAGTGATCCTGCACACAGTTTAACTGCATAGCCAAATCCTCCACTGGCATTGATATGTATTATGTATTTTGTATTCATCAACTGGCATCCTCCAGGTCTGAAAAATGAAGTGCCAGCAGATAACCAAATGGCCACTTGATCCAAAAGGGAGGCGATCCTTACAGATTTAGGGACAAAATAGTGTTTTGGTCTATAAAAGTAATTTCCCACTGTAACTGTAGTCTAAGTTACTCGTGGTTTTACCTCAGTACACAGATCCAGTTCTCCCACAGACACTGTGTGGACCTTTTAACTGTGCGCCCCACTGAACCCCACTGAAATGCTCTACTTTACCACAGTAACACAGGAAAATTATTCTCCCGAGCCTCTGATCACACATCATGTCCCAGCACACTCTTGAATAAAAAAAGAGAAGGTAACCAGTGGGCCCGCTGTGGATGCATCGCTCAAATCACTCTACACTACTCCTTAGAACAACTCCGCCCCACCTCTCCACCTGCAGCCGAGCCTGAAACCACACCCTGCTGCCTCACCCACTTTGCAAGTTTTATACCATACCAATTTAAAAATGTATTTGGGCTGGGGCACCTGGGTGGCTTAGTGG
This sequence comes from Archocentrus centrarchus, assembly GCF_007364275.1. Lineage (NCBI taxonomy): Eukaryota > Metazoa > Chordata > Actinopteri > Cichliformes > Cichlidae > Archocentrus > Archocentrus centrarchus. The sequence goes on along the minus strand of NC_044346.1, from coordinate 17,886,459 downwards.
TGAAGCCAGCGACCACATACATATGCCACGTTGCAGTGCAGGCGGTGTGGGTTTAAGTCCTGGCCTGTTGCCAATTTGCCTGCGTGTCTTCCCCTGTATCTTTCCCCCATTTCCTGTCTCTCTCCGCTGCTGTGGCCAAAAATGCAAAAAAAAAAAAAAAAAAAAAAAAAAAAATTTATTTGGGCTTAAAGTCATGCATTTTGAGTACAGACTGTGGGCAGCAAGTGGGTGTGGACATTTTTGATGGGGGTAATGTCCACTGATTCAAGTTACTGAACAGAACTTCTGGACTATTGTTTTTGTGCCTCTTGCAGGATTTTTTTTAATAGAAAATGTCTGAAAAAAATAGCTTGTGCAGTTAATTGGGTCGTCTACTAATTGGAATGTTGGTTTTTGAAGCCCTAGCTTCTCCAGTCCACCTGTTGAATTGTCCTTGGGCAATACATAAACCCTAAAATGCCCTCGATGCATTCATTATCATGCACATGTGTGCAACAGAGAGTGCACAGAAAAATCAGTGAAGTGTAAACCACACTGAGTGTTCAATAAGACAAGAATAATGCTTTATAAATAGTATTTGCCATTTTATCATTAATGTGTTACTTAGCACTAATGATCAGGCTTCTGCATGATGCACTCACATACTGTATGGATACAAGTTAACATTACCTGATAATAAAGACTCAAAAAGGGAGGCCAGAAACCCTACAGTCCATGGTATTCATCCACAGCTGAAAATAGTTCCAACAAAAAAATATCATTCAGTTGTTTTAGGGCGTAACTGAACTTTGGTCTTTTCATGCTTGATGACAATAATTTTAAAACTGTCAGCTCTAATCTTTAAGTTTAATTTATAGATCCTTTATTGTGAGGTAATTTTCAACGAATATTTTCATTTTCTGTGTTATATTATCACTGTCAACCTTTTCCTCACAGGGAAGTCTGTTGTTGGATGCAAGTCGGTTCTAATTGAAGACCATGTCCTAATAATAGTCACCCAGCTCTTTGGTGGTTCCCACATTTACAAGTTCGATGATCAACAAAACAAGTTCATCAACTTTCAAACTGTCGAGGTGTTCAACATCTCAAAGCCAAATGATATCGAAGTCTTTCAGATGGAAGGTGATTGGTACTTCCTGATTGTGGACAGCTCCAAGGCAGGCATGTCTACTCTGTACAAGTGGACTGACCAGCCAGAACGTAATGAAACTGGTTTCCACTCCTACCAGTTTCTCCATGAATGGTTTCGTGATACAGATGCTGAGTATGTTGAGGTGGATGGGAAGTCTTACCTGATCTTAGCCAGTCGCTCTCAGTCGCCTGTCATCTACCTCTGGAACAAGAGTACACTGAAGTTTATATTTCATACTGAAATCACAAATATTGATGACGCAGTGGCAGTCAAAGCTTTCCGGGTGGAGGGTGACTTGTATCTGGCCATGACTTGCTACATTGGTGACTCCAAAGTCCTCAAGTGGACAAACAAGCAGTTCTTTGAAGTGCACGCTCTTCCCTCTCGAGGGGCAATGATCCTCCAGCCGTTCTCCTTCGCAGACAGGCACTATCTTGCTCTTGGCAGTGACTACTCTTTCACACAGATCTACCTCTGGGATGCAGAGACAAAAACATTTCACAAGTTCAAGGACATTTATGTGCAGTCACCCCGGTCATTTACCGTAATAACTACTGACCGAAGGAGTTTTATTTTCTCCTCCAGCTTCAAGGGAAAATCAATGGTTTTTGAACATATATTTGTAGATTTAAGCTTATAATCCTACAAAGAATGGTACTAATCCCAATATACAGTGCTTAACAAATTTATTTGACCATTTGTCATATAAGTAAGAAAACACAAATATTTTAGAAGTTTGTCAAAAACTTGTTTAAAACTAAAAATGAATTAATTCATTCATTTTTATTCCCAAATTTGAGCTGGTGCGCTGGACTTTAAAGAAATTAAAGGCATAACATTCAGCCACTAACATTAATGTTCAGGAATGTAAGTAAATAACTGTAATTTGGCATCTTAATAAAAAAAATGATAATGTGCTTTAACATTTTTTCAGCTGTTTTGCAAAACAATAAACTTGCAAATTCGTGGACAACAACAATAATTATATTTTAGCATTAACAACATTTTTGATTAAACAGCTTGTGCATGCTGGCGGATTAACCATTATAGAAATGTAAAAAATGATTTTGGTAATTGCCAAAACTGTTAATTTAGGGCAGTTGTGGCATAAACTTTAGTGGCGGTCTAATAAATTTGTCAAGCAGTGTATGTCACTTACCTAATTCATAAAATGTCTATGCTATAAAAGGAGTGTCAAATGCAGTGTATTGTACTTATGCAACTAGAGTCATCATTTTTGGTTTGAGACTAACCTTTTGTATTGTATGAATTCAAGAGGTTAATGCAGTTAATGTTAGACCGCAGGTAACCGAAGGCTAACAGAAATATACAACAAGGGCAATTGTTCAAACGCAACTGCATGAAGAAATTTTTATGGCAACCCAGATATATCCTTAAAAAGTTTTGGCTTTTATCATAATTCTGTCAAACAAACAAGCCAGCCAATGCCCACACTGGCCAAGACTATCCCAGAGTACTGCCCTCCTGTCCCCACACAGGAAGTTAGTGAGCAACTTAACACAGTACTTTATGGTGCCCTGTGTGAACAAAACAACCTTTGCATGTCACATCAAAGTGAATGCTGAAAAAAACCTAAACTGATTGTGTCATATAGCTTTGTATAATCTGTAGTGTCTGCCTAAGTCTGAAGAAAAAACTGCAACATGTAGCCCCCAAAATTTGGATGTTTGAAAAAAGACACCATTTCTGTGGGTCAACCACTGCAAATGTCAAATGTTACTCAGGAAGTCATTCTGAGTAGCAATTATTTCACTTCAAGAGAATGGACATTTTCTCTGAGAAGCCATCGGAAATTTTGAAGCCATTTCATAGCAGTGAGTGTTGTAAAAGTGCATGATGCACACTTTTCATCTGTACCAGAAAACACAGAGGAATGTGTTAGATAAATATTGCTAGCATAAACCTAAACCAAACTCCAGTACATTTATATCAAGCTACTGTATGACTATGCTACTGAGTGCCTATTTAATAGCAAAACAACATATATAATTTACTTTTGATTCCTATGCAAAATGTATAATAAAAGTGTTAATACAGAATAATAATCACGATGCTAATTGTGTGCTTTAAAGCCTTTGTAGGAGGCATTTTCATTAAGCAAAAAAGAAAAAAGTGTGCTCTTTTCTGTAGTGATCTTTTGATATTTTTCACCTACTGTAAAGATTTTTTTCACACATCAAACAATGGCATCATTTACACATTTTTGACAATTATCAGTCAGATAAAAATCAGAAAATGCTAACAAGTATGAGCAATATATTTTTGTCCTTTCATCAGTCTTGATGTCCTACCAATAGTAATGTATAAATATTTTTTTCCTATGTCATATCATATAAAGTAATGCTGAAAAGTAATCTTTTTCATGCCTTCAGTCCTGTGTAAGAACAGGTTTGTGGAAATGCATTAAAGAACATTTAATCACACATATTTTTATAAAGTGTTTTTCCATCATGTTTTCCTGATGTGGACACGCAGCCATTAAAGCAAAGATAAAGTGCTTCACACAAAATCTTTAGAACTGAATGTTTTGAGAATATTTGGCGTCTGAGACAAGGTTTCCTGATTAGCAACAAGGACAAAGACAGAATCTCACGTTTTGTTTATTTCAGGAAACAAGAACAGAGGGAAAGTATCTTAATGGTCTAGGACGCTTTCCCATACTCGTAGCTATTTAGACCATTACAGAAAATATAAGGTATGTAATGTAATTACAGAGAACATCATTATGACCTGCTATTGTTATCATTCATTGATCTCAGTTAAATTTCATCCCACTTGTCTAGAATGTGCTATCAACTGTACAAGAGATTCACTGAACAATCTCATGGGTTCGTGCTTTCACGAGATTCCTGTGTGTATGTGTGTGTGTGTGTGTGTGTGTGTGTGTGTGTGTGTGTGTGTGTGTGTGTGGAGAGGGAGATAGAGAGAAGTACCAGGGGCTGAACAGCTGGGACAGATGGAAAAGTCCAAAGTGGCCCCAGTGGTAACAGGAGCATAAGGAGCTGTAACCCCCCCAAACTTAAAGAGGGGCTCCAGCAGCAGATTCCAGACACAACATCAGAGGTCTCTGACCACAGAAGTGCAGTCCTTGGAAGATACTGCTGAGAATCCTAGAATATAAAGTAAAATATACTGAATATAGAATATACTACATAGATTTTTTAATCCTAGTATGAGTATGACTTTGTTTAGTCACATTTGGAGAACAGTAATTTAAGGTGCAATGATTTTGCGTTTTAGATCACTTCAGGCTCAAAAATCCTGCTGATTTGATCTGTGTTGCAGACATTTGAACGGTTGTTTGAAATTACAAACTCATATGCGTTTGAAATGATTTAAAGGCTGTAGCCCATTTATTCATCAGTGCAGTTACATTTATTCTTATAACAACAACAATACATTAAAACTGGTTTGACAGTTGCAGTCTGATAAGATGACACACCTTGAAATAAAATATAGAGATCAGCCCGTCTGTTGACGTTGAAAACTAAAATCTGCAACATTTTGTTAAAGTCTGTTAGTCATGTTCATTTTAAATACAGCACCACTATCTTTTTTATGATGTGTATTGCAAGTACTAGCGTTAAACAGATAATCTAAAAATAAAACACACATAGACTGCATTCAACCAGCCAGTGCCACAAATATATTTACAACTCTGTTTATTATTACGAGTTTGACCCTAATTGATATTGATTGAAATCAATTCTTAAACGAGATGGACGTTTATTGCCTAACGCAGCCTGCACTATTCAGATGATTACTTTTGTTGTTATATTACTTATTCAAGGAGAACCAGCTGTGTTCCCACACAAACACATCTCGTTCATTTTTATTTATTTTTTGTTTTAGCCTGTTATTATATTTGTCTTTCTGTTTCACGAGGACCAGCAAATGCGCCGTGACGCTTCTCTGACGTCGAGATGGGCGGAAGTGATGCAAATCGCGTTTCTCGATCGGTTTGATCCGTTTTGGCTGTCAATTCTGCAGAACAAGCGGGGAGATGCTTCTGTGACACTCGCCTTGCGTAGCTAGCCTTTGTCCCGCCGCAGGACGCGAGATGGATCCGTCCAGGAGGAGCGAGAGCGACTGGCAGGGGCTACTCAGTGAGGTGAGACTGTGCAGACGCAGCGAGGAGGAGACGGAGGAAAGAGCGTAAAAAAAACCCTCCACTAACGCACACTGTGGGACAGGTGCCCTGTCCGACTAACATACTGTGGCAGATATGATGCCTAAATTCTGTCTGCTACCGCTTGCTTGGATCTACAGACAGATGCATTTGTGTTCAGATTAATCCGAGCTCACAGGATTAAATCTAAGCTGCTGTGGCTTCTCGTACCTGCAAAGACTGTGCACGTATGAGGAAGCAGATTTGAGTTTCTTGCACCTGCAGAGCCCTTTGCGTTGCAAAGTTACTGACTAGTAAAGTTATTGCACCACCCTGCAGGTTGCAGCGGTTACGAAGAAATACATTTCGATGGCTGCGTTTACTCGAGTAAACTGAGTACAGTCAGTGTTGTACTGTTGTTTAGGCTGCAGGGATATTTACATTTTGTCCGTTATACTTCTATTTTAATCCACAGCTTCTACCTGACAGCTTTGGTTGCGTAATGCTGATATACAATCACTGGTCACTTTAATAGGTACACCTTGCTAATACTGGGTTGGACCCCTTTTTGCCTTCAGAATTGTCTTAATCCTTAGTGGCAGGTGTCTCTTTTTTTGGACCATTCTCTGTAAACCCTGGAGATGGCTGTATGGGAAATCCCAGTAGATCATCAGTTTCTGAAATACTCAGACCAGCTGGTCTGGCACCAACAACCATTCACATTCAGAATCACTTAAATCACTCCCCCCCCCCCCCATTCTGATGCTCACTTTGAGCTTCAGCAGGCTGTGGATCATGTCTACATGAATAAATGAGCTGCTGACATGTGATTGGCTCATCGGATATTTGCATTAACAAGCAGTTGAACAGGTGTACCTAATAAAGTGGCTGGTGAGTGTATATATTTATGTAATGTATTGTTGCAGATTGGCAGCAGCATAGAAAGGAGTTAAAATTAGGCTCCACTTAGTAAATTTAGTCAGAAATACCTGTTGAGGCACATGTAATATGTTAGCAGAATTAGCATATTGATACCATCAGGAGAAGTTTTTATATGGTTATAGTGGTATCTTTTTTTTTTTTACACATTTTGCAGTGCTTTGTAATCTTTAATCAACACTAGAGAACTCTTCAACTCCCAAATAACTAATAATGCTTTATTTACTGTATGCCAGTAACTTTTTCTCATCAAAGCCTTTCTTATGTGCAGTTCCTGGTTTGTAAGCAGAAGTTGGAGAGTAAGAAAGAAGCTCTTCTGATTCTGTCTAAAGAGCTGGACACATGTCAGCAGGAGAGGGATCAGTACAAACTGATGGCCAACCAGCTCCGTGAGCGACACCAAGGACTCAAGAAGAAGTACAGAGAGCTCATTGTAAGTTGATCTAATAATGTCTAAAAGATGCATCAGAGTGGAGAATAAAAATAGTCCTTGTCCGTCATCCACTATTAAACTTTGCAGAATTTAATGACAACTCTCTTTGTCTTTGTATAACCAACAGGATGGAGATCCTTCGCTGCCTCCGGAGAAAAGGAATCAAGTAAGAGATTTAAAAATGCTAATCACTGCATGCAGAGCTGTCTGAACAGTAGTGTCTACTGTGATACATTCATATACTTCACAGTGATACTGGAGACCTGACCAGTAAAATCAGTAATCTGGTCACACATTATGCAGCTGTTTACTGATCAGAGTAGTTTTATGGAAGAATATACCAATGTGATGGAGACAGTTTTTACTAATCAGAAGCAGTAATCTGTAAAAACCACTGTCAGTGTTGTCAAAAATATATATTCTAGGAGGAGCGCTTCCTTGCTCCTTACTTGCTCTTTGGATTAGATGCATGTAGATTTACTACTACTATTTACTGCTACAGTAGCTACTCACATCTCCAAGGTGCTCTTTGTTAACAATTAAAATGCCTTTATCGTAGTATAATACACCAGATCACTGTCTGTCTGTCTCTGTTTGTTTGTTTGTTTGTTTGTTTGTTCATTTGCCCATAAACTCTAAACATCTTAGTCCCCTGAAGGTCCTTATCTGTATCTGATATTATGATGTCATCATGTTGCCTAGCAACCACCTGCCAACAGGCTAAAGTGACTCATTTCTAGCTGTGTCACTATAGCCTTATAAAAGCATTGCATCATTTTTAATTTCACAACAGTACCATCTAAATCTGTGCCAACAAAAGTTGAATTATGCATGATGTATTGCAACTTTGTCATCTCACCTAGCAACCAATTAGCAACAGGCTAAAATCACCCATTTAGTATTTGTGTACCTAGAACACCTTATAAAAGCATGGTAGTGTTTTTATTTCACAGCCGCCAGGGGGGAACAACCAAGCGTAATTCATTAATTAATAATAATAATAATAATAATATTCTTAGCAGGTTATGTTTGCGTGTTTGAAGCTAATGTCTCAAAGTGGATGATAGAAACTAGTTTTTTCAAACACATTATCTGGTGGAGGCTGTACATCGATGATGTCTATACTATGGTACATGACACTCACAGATATATTCATGTAACATCCAACTGGACACTTGTAATGTGGCTAACTTGTTTGTGTATTCATTTCATGATCAGGTAAATTTAGCCCAGCTGCTGAGAGACTCCAGAGAGCGAAACTCTCAGCTGACTGAGGAGGTGAAGGAGATGAAACAGCGACTGCTGGAAGCTCAGGGCGACAACAAGGTATTACATCTATAATGTATATTTGCTGAATTTTTGCACCTTGGTATTTGTGAATACATTTCCAACTTACCTTTGTACATTTATGTGTCAGTCTAAGTAACTATCAAGCAAGTGGGTGGTGTTTATTTTAAAGGAACTGTATAATCATTAAAGGCATAAAATCGTGGCTTAGTTGAGACTTTTCTTACTTTGTGTTATCACAGCTCCTTCGGATGACCATCACCAAACAGAGGCTCGGAGATGAGGAGGTCGGAGCTCGACACTTTCCTGCACACGAGAGAGAAGATCTGGTCAAACAGTTAGAAAGGGCGAGAGAACAGGTGAGAGCTGCTGGCTTTATTTTGACTATTCAGGTGATATTTACATAACGGTTTGCCTTTTGCCATTTATTAATATATTACTGAGACTGTTTTTGATATGAGTTCTTGTATTAAAAATATCCCTTCCTGTGCCTGCTATGTGACACCGGAGAACACCCAGTAATTATACGTCAGATAGATGTAGAATATATGTCTAACACAACATGTAAATTTCATCTAAACTGGATTATATTTGTCATTTACTGTTGCCAGAAAGTAGTGCTATGACTGTAACCAAATATTTGTTTGTAGACCTCTTCTCTTAGCAAACACGGGGGAAGTTTGGGGCAGACTGGATAATCTACGTCTGAGTTACGGCTCAAACAGCTTAATGTTTTATGGCAAAACATTGAGATTCAACCATCAATATGCCATTCAACTAAAATTCAAAAGCTTTGCAATTTAGCATTTAGATTAGATGGACCAAATAAAAAGTCAGTTTGATTAATTCTCTAGGATGGGTCGATTAGTGTACAACACCTGTAAATGGCAAAAAGAAAACGCACCTGCAGGGAGGGGTGCTAGTGAGCCCTTTTGCCACTTAGCCACAAGCAAACTTGTCGTCAAATTTAACTAATTCTGCTGCGTGTGCAAAGTTTAATTCATTTTTTGAGCAGGTTAAATCCCTCAACAATGGATTGATTTCAGGGAATAATAATAAAGTCTGCAGTTTCAAGCAAGTTCTCGCACCAACTGGGGCTCAACCTCTAATAAGATGATGAAATATTAAGCTTATAAACGAGAGAAAGTTTCTATTAATTTTGAACCCAATCTTTAATCTGTTTTGGCTGCAGAATGAGGTGCTGGAGAACAGCGTGAAGTCGTTAACAGACGAGCTTCAGGATGTTCGAGCGGAGCGGGACGTATTTCAACAGAAAGCTCATCGTCTCAATATGGAAATGAACCACATAGTCGGGAATGATGATATCCGGATTTTAGACATTGATGCGCTCTGCATGGAGAACAGGTTTGCTGCTCTTTTAAAAAGATATTTTCAGTAGTACCTCTGTGATTGGGAGATGGGATTATTAGAATATCTGTTCTGCTCCTTCATTTGTTCAAGTCTGTTCATGTACAGATGCTGTATTTACAGTACGTGTTTACATAAACAGCATTTAGCTGTAAACTAAAAGAGATGAATATTTAGTTTGGATTTTAGTCACAGTTCAGTTTCTTGTCTGCTATTAAAACAGATTAAACTGAACAGGCTTCATGGTTTCCAACATTTCAGGTATTTGCATCAGCGACTTAGTCAACTTCAAGAAGAGGTCAACCTGCTCAAAACAAATCTGGTGAAGTACAAGGTAGTTACAGTTTTTCTGTATTTTTATATACATTATATTGCCAAAAGTATTCACTCACCCATCCAGACTATTGAATTGAGGTGTTCCAATCACTTCCATGGCCACAGGTGTATAAAATAAAGCACCTAGGCATGCAGACTGCTTCTACAAACATTTGTGAAAGAATGGGTCGCTCTCAGGAGCTCAGCGAATTCCAGCGTGGTACCGTGATAGAATGCCACCTGTGCAGCAAGTCCAGTCGTGAAATTTCCTCACTACTAAATATTGCACATTCAGCTGTTAGTGGTATTATACCAGAGTGGAAGCGATTGGGAATGACAGCGAATCTGCTATGAAGTGGTGGGCCACGTAAAATCACAGAGCGGGCTCAGTGGATGCTGAGGTGCACAGTAAACAGAGGTCACCAACTTTCTGCAGAGTCGATCACTACAGACCTCCAAACTTCATGTGGCCTTCAGATTAGCTCGAGAACAGTGTGTAGAGCTTCATGGAATGGGTTTCCATGGCCGAGCAGCTGCATCCAAGTCTTACATCACCAAGTGCAATGTAAAGCATCAGATGCAGTGGTGTAAAGGATGCCGCCACTGGACTCTAGACGTGTTCTCTGGAGTGACAAATCACGCTCCTCCATCTGGCAATCCAGTGGATGAGTCTGGGTTGGGTGGTTGCCAGGACAACTGTATTTGTCTGACTGCATTGTGCCAAGTGTAAAGTTTGGTGGAGGGGGGGATTATGGTGTGTTGTTGTTTTTCAGGAGTTGGGCTTGGCCCCTTAGTTCCAGTGAAAGGAACTCTGAATGCTTCAGCATACCAAGACATTTTGGACAGTTTCATGCTCCCAACTTTGTAGGAACAGTTTAGGGATGGCCCCTTCCTGATCCAACATGACTGCTCACCAGTGCACAAAGCAAAGGACCATAAAGACACAGATGAGTGAGTTTGGTGTGAAAGAACTTGACTGGCCTGCACAGAGTCCTGACCTCAACCTGACAGAACACCTTTGGGATGAATCAGAGCGGAGTCTGTGAGCCAGGTCTTCTCATCCAACATCAGTGTCTGACCTCACAAATGCACTTCTGGAAGAAAGGTCAAAAATTCCCATAAACATTCCTAAACCTTGTGGAAAACCTTTCCAGAAGCGTTGAAGCTGTTATAGCTGCAAAGGGTGGACCAACATCATATTAAACCCTATGGATTAAGAATGGGATGTTACTCAAGTTCATATGTGTGTGAAGGCAGATGAGCGAATACTTTTGGCAACAGAGTGTATAATTATATGTTTCTTTAATTTTTAAACTCTCCAGATTTTTAAAATCTCCAAACTTTTTCCTGCTGGTTTCAGAGTGCCCTGGAGTGTAGAAAGACCTCTAAAATCAGTGGAAAACCCAACAGTAGTGCTCTGACTGGAGTGCTTTCTGCTAAACAAGGTCAGAGGAAGGGTGCTCATTTAAACATCTACATTTTCTGTTATGCACATATTGCCCTTTAAATATGTGCTTCATTCAGCATCACACGGGAAATGATTACTGCTGTTTCTTTTAACCATGGCTTGTGATGTGCTTGCAGTGAAGGAACTTCTGCTGTCTGAAGAAAACGGCTGCAGCTTGCCGGTGACTCCTCAGTCCATCTCAGACCTCAAATCTCTCGCCACAGCTCTGCTGGAAACGATCCATGAGAAAAACATGGTGATACAACACCAGCGCCAAATCAACAAGTACTGAAGTTCGGACCCCACTCACACTCTCTTTGCGTATGCTGTAGATTATTAGCTGTAATTTATTCATGTAACAATGAGTCTTTTTTTTTTTCTCATTAGGATTCTTGGAAATCGGGTAGCAGAGCTGGAGAAGAAACTAAAAACACTAGAGATGTCTGGATTATGGAGCCTTCCAGGTTAATATAATTGTCTTAATATACTGAGACAAGTGTATGTCACTCTAACCTGTGTTAAGAATACTGTTCTTACAATAATTCCTCCTTTTTCTGCCCTTTTGCTTCTTGCTACCTGGAGGCCTGACTTATAATGTGTCTCTTGGAATATGTGGAAGTATGTTTCTACGTCATAAATTTTCAACTTAATCTTCTTTTCCTATCTGTCAATGTTGCTCATCTCTTGCTCATCATCTAATCCAACATTTTCAAGTAGTTGTGTATGGATAACCACTTTTCTGTAATAACAGGAGGAAGAGACGCCATCATCCTGAACCCGCAGCAGGTTGACTCGACCGATTCTCCAGGACAGAAAGGTGAATATTCAGGGGAACTGTTCCTCTGTCAGTCCACAGCAGTCAATATGGGAACTGCAGGTCTTGAATGTGATTTTTCCAACTGTTCTTAAAGGTGACAAAAGGTCAGAAAATAAAGCTGATGATCAGGAGAGCTCCCCAGAAGTTCCAAACCAAGACAGTGTAACACCAGCCGCGTCAGATTTTCAAGATGACACACCAGCACCATCGTGTGTGGAGACCTCCCACCCAAACACCTCGCCACAGTCAGCTGAGGAAGAGTCAGCCGGGCCTCAAACAGAAATGCCAGCTAGTGAGGAGCTTCAAGAAAGTGGCCAGTCACAAAGCACAACAGATTTTCTGACTTTAACAACAGAAGAGGAAGGTCTGAGTGACTCCAGTACTAATGTGAACTACAGACCTCATCCATCAGACCCCACCCACTCGCAGCAACTCTTAGAGGACTCAGTCCCAGCAGCTGGGCGAGAGGATGAGTCAGGTGAATGCACTGAAGGGGTGGACAGTGTTGAAATGGAGTGTATTATAATAGGGGAAAAGAGTCATATTATATCATCTACTACTATCTCTGCTACAGCTTCTGAAGAGCAGCAGGAGGGCGTCCTATCAAACCAGTAGGCTGATGTTTGCAGTAGTCAGGAGGTATGAAGTTGCATAGTGTGAAGGAAAAAAGAAAATCAAGTATAGTATTTACAAAATGTCTATTTATAGTTCTGTGACACTCTTTATTTATTTTCATGAGTAATACAAAACTCAAGAAATGGAAAAACAAATTATTGGGACGCAGCATAATGGATTTCAAATGAGTGCACCCCCCGTGAGTGAAGTAACAGTGACTCCTACCAACCTGAAGACCCTTTAAATCTAATGTTTCCGGCTTTCACTCAGTCCATTCTCACGCAGTCCCACCTTTTACACTGATAGCAGTGGGACCAAAAGTAACCGGACACCTGAACAATACATCGATGTGCGATTTTTAGTCATTCCAGCTACACTTAAAAACCAAAGTGGTCAACAATGAGGAGCATGTGCAAACGTGTGGAGTGAATTTGTGGAATAGTATGAAGGAAGATTTGAAAAGATGCATGAATATAAATCAGTCTTTTAAAAAAATTATATAAATAAACAGCAGATACAATAGGGCCTTCACACATTTTGTGCGTGGGCCCTAAATATATACTTGTAAAGCAGTATACGGAGGAGCCAGGGTGTTAAATATTAAACTCTGCACTTGGACACTGGGTGGATATGTGGGTTGCACACTGTAGGGTGATGTAATTGTTGTATTGTACATTAAATATGAATAATTGTATATAATTATATAAACAACTATTTTTTGATAGGTGTAGTTAAATAATTATAGATCATTGTATAAATAACAAGGGACTTTGTATTAGATGGGTATATTTATTCACAGATAATGTATACATATACATAAACATTAGGCTGTATAACCAAGAACAGAAATATATGAATTAAATAGGGGTAGGAATGAATAAGCATTTGCTTCCTCCTACTCCTGTCAAACAGGAAACGGTCAGCGTTTTATGGAATTTCAGTTGAGGGAGTTTGACTGGCATGTTTGTTCATCACGTTAATATGATGGATTTGTTTTATTTCATGTTTGTTTGGGGTTTTATGTTTATTAACATTTGTTACTTCTGTGTTTGAAATTGATTTCATCCATTCATTCATTCATTTATCCATTCAAAACTATCAAATGCTATATGACAGCATGCTACTGAGTAAATAAAGACAACTGCAGTTGCTTCTTTGATGTGACTTCATTTATTAACAAACATCTGATAATTACAAGATTTTGTCACTAATTTCACACAACCACCTGAATTACCAACACAGTGATGTTTTTATCTTTTTTTTTTTGGTCAGAAAATATATGTAAATTACTTTTCAGTATTTTTGACTATAAAAAAACACTTTAACCAGATGTATTACCCCCACCCCGCCCCCCTGAAGGAAGCCAAAAGCTTAACACTGTAGAATGTACTTTAATGTATTCTGTATTTACTGTTTTTTTTTTTCAGTATTAAGTGTGTTTATTTAACTTAGTTAAAAAGAAAGCGCAGCTCCAGCTGCTGGTATTGTAAATTATTTCAAGAATTCTGGTCGTGAATTGAGAGAGGAGATGCCATGCATCCATGCAATCCTTTTCAAGATAATAATTACATTTTAACCTTATTTGTTGTGATAAACGTGAAGTTAGAGTATAACAAAAGTCATCAGGATTCATCCTCTGGTGACAATAAATCTCTGCACTAAACTCCACATCAATCCATCCAAATATTTGGTTTGTTCAATCGTCCAGCCAACCAACTGTATCATCACTAATCCTAAATACATAATCATTCTAGAGAAAACTCTTGAACAGTTATTAAAGCATGCTTCTACTACTTCTAATAAGCTACTGTGCATTTTTGCAGGATGTGGCTTTAGCTGACTCATTAATTTTTTTCGTGGTATCAAACTGGAATGCAGTGGACACAGTCCATGACTGATAGTATAGGATGTACTATAGGGCTAATTTCTCCTCAGCCGCCTAGAGTACTGCTTAAAGTTCATGTTCCAGAGATTGGGGGAAGAAACCCCAATAATGCAGCAGGCGAGCCTTCGGCCTGCGTTTCCATGCAGCAGGCTCCCAGCATCTCCACCACGCCCTAAGTCATCTACCTTTTCGTGAATCACCACTGCTCTTCCAAACACAGACAGGCTTCCGAACAGTGTCGCCTCAGATTCTATCATTGTATTAATCTTCCCTTGCTGGGGCTCAAAGTTACCAAAGTCTCCAGGGTGGTTAGGGTGATTTACACCATATGGATTGTAGTGGCCACCAGTGGAGTCACATCCCCGGCTCAGGTCTCCATACTGATGAATGTGCACCGCTCTGGGCTCTGGACTGCCATCTCCAGGGAAGCCGCTGAACCGGAGAAGGACCTCGATTTTCTCCTGAGGATGATCCTGCTTAAACACCACCTGGCCATATATTTTGGGCAGCCCCTCGGGGAGAGAGGTGCTGGGTCTCACCTTGCAGACCGCATACAGGGTGCCATTGTGCTGCAAGACCTCTGGTGGAGCCAGTGTGTCAGTGTATGCTAAGACACATTGTTGACAGCCTGCCAGCAAAACCAACAAAGCAGCTTCCAGTATACTCACTGACCTGTAAGATATGACAAAATATCAGGACAAGACATGACATGCACGGCATGAAGCACATAGTGAATATGCAGCAATTAAGGTGATATTTAGATTGTTCACCTTAGTAAATGCTGTCCTGCTATTACATTTCACAATACAGGAATACATTCAGAAATATTGCTAATATTGAAAATCCCCTGTGAAGAAGCTATTATTATAATTATTATCAGTGACATGTTATGTAACTGCTGGAGCTCACAGGCTTTAAACGAGGCCCTCATATATAAACCCGTCATGTATAAAATCTCAGTCTGCAAGTAGCTAAAAGGTGTACTTTAACGTACTTCTGTGATACTGTAAAAACTACAATGTCTCCAAGTTTGAGTACAAGGCAGCACACACAAAACTCCAGTTCATAGTTTCTTACTTTGAGTTTGCAAAGTACAAAATGTAGCCCAAAAGTACAAGCGGTTAAACACAGATACAATGTCGCAGGAACGCAAATAAAGTTAAGTACACACTACCAAACAAAATCCACTTACGCGTATCGATGCATGATCACCTACACAAGACGCAGAAATGGTTACGTGTAAAACTTCGCAGTTTCCACTCCTGGTGAGCCGTCCAGTGCTGTCGTGTAAAGGGTGAGGATGCAAAATGTTTCCTAACAATGTTGTATAAAGTTTTGTGCATGGGTAGGCGTTGCCGCTGAGGGTGGGGGTGGACACGTTTGTTTGTGTGTGTGTGTGTGTGTGTGTGTGTGTGTGTGTGTGTGTGTGTATATGTGTGTGTGTGTGCGCGCGCGTAATCAAGCAATTAGAACATTTGGAGTAAAGAGGGACTAAAGACTTTTTATGACTCAGTGGTGGCATCAGCCATTTTATATGGAGTGTTCTGCTGGGCTACCAGCAATAATGTTCACGAGCAAATTTAACAACAAATGCAATAAATGTGCAATAATCATTCATTTTTACTAAATGTATAGAAATGTATGTAAGTGTTTAGAGATTTTTGTTGTAGAGTATTTTAGTGTTTTTCTATTAGATTTTATATATATATATATTTTGTTTGTTTTTGTACTAAGTGTTCGCTGTCCCTTTGCTGTTTGCAACACCGTAAATTTCCCACAATGTGGGACAAATAAAGAATTATCTTATTTTAAAAAGGCTGAACAAGCGTGGCTTGTTTGGAAGGGTTGCAATGTTCTCTGAAAAGAACATGACAGCACAGCTTAAGTTTGCAAAGTTACATCTGAACAAACCACAAGACTTCTGGAGCAATGTCCTTTGGACAGATGAGACCAAAGTGTTCACATTTGGTGAAAACAAACACAGCATATCAGCACAAACACGTCATACTAACTGTCAAGCACAGTGGCGGAGGGGTGATGGTTTGAGCTTGTTTTGGACCCACAGGACCTGGTCACCTTGCAGTCACTGAGTCAACCATGAACTCAGGTGTATACCAGAGTATTCTACAGTCAAATGTAAGCCATCTTGGCCAGAAATGGATAATGCAGACCAGCAAATCTGCTGCAGAATGGCTGAAAAAGGAAAGAATCAAGGTCTTGAAATCTCCCGGTCAAAGTCTGTGGGAACTGAAACAATTACTGCAACTTATTGCTGCTAAAGTTGGTTTTACATGCTATTTAAATGTAGTGTGTACTTTTTTTTTTTTTTTTTTTTTACAGGACTGCACAGAATCCCTGTGAAAGCATCCTTTTCCCACATTACTGTGAACTAAAAATATCCTTTTACTAAATGTAGTAGATTAGGGCTAGAATTTTCCCCAATGAGCTTTCATAAGCCCCCACAACCCCTTCTGATATCTGTGTACATAATAAATAGATGTACCAGATTTTCTCTGTGGTAAAATGACCAAACCCATTATTTAAGCAGGTGGACAGATTTGTACAGACAGCAAATGATTCTGGGAGCCTAAACAAACACTAACTTTCTGGTTTTTTTTTTTTTGGTTTTTTTTTGTAATGTGCCTTATTTGTCTCAAAAGCCTAAACAGAAAATAAGGTGTATTGTCTAATCCGGATGTTTTTCGGATTTATCAAGTGATATGTGCTGCACGTATTTATGAATTGGGCTAGCTATTATCATTCCTTTATTATACAGTCTCAAAGCTTAAAGAAAATCAGGGTTTTAAACAAGATTATGATGCAGATCCTTTTAAGGATATGGCTTTGAGTGAAGAACCATTTAAACACCAGTGAAGACTCCAGAACAGCAGGGGGCGCTTACTGAAGCCTGCTAAGCAAATATGAAAAGAAGAAAACACTGACTGGAGAACTTTGCGACACAGGAATCAGGAAATCCAACCTGCCGGGTAGGATTGTGCCCGCGTTAACCGTTTAAAGAAAAGCCACATTTTTAGCTTAAGATGTCGAAAAGACATCGTCTGGATCTGGGTGATGACTACTCCTCCAGTAAGAAGAGGTCCGAAGGGTAAGTGAAGCTGCAAGGTTATCGCTCTCAAACTAGTCTGGTAGCAGCTAACTGCTAGCTGCCGCTCTCGGTCACTATGGATAGAAGATGGGAGCTGAGAAAATAAAACCGGAGCTGCTCATGTTCTAGCTCTGCTTCAGTCGCTATTTGCAGATAGCTGCTGAATGTTCGTACTGCACCGATTCACAAGTGCTACCTACGCTTTTTATAGCTACTACGGACGCCATTAGGCTAACAAACGAAGCATCAGCGTTACCATCACCGATGCGGCACGTGTGTTTGGCTAACGTTAACTTAGCCGCTTGTCTGACTTGGGCTTATTTAGCTGGCCAGGCGCGGCTACAATTTTAAAAAAAGACTGTGTTTTGGTTCTTGAAATAGTCACCTACTGTTGGATATATTTCTGCTAGCCAAAAATGGTCCTTTGGTGGCTCTTCGTACTCACATATGTTTGCTTTATGCTGTGTTTGTGTATTTATCTCAGTGAAAACTTACACTGATGTCAGTGTGCTTAGGTACACCTGTCTTATAAAATCGTGGCTGAAACAGACTTACTGAGTGGAAAAAAATACACAGGTCTCTACTGTAATTCCGTAAATGGGCAAGTTCCGTTTAAATACATTATTTTATTTATCTACTGTTTCAAACCAGCAAGTTTAATGTGACAGTTTGTAACGAACTATATTACAAACTGTAATATAGTTCGTTGACCCAATAAATAAATAATTTGTATAAAAAAAATCTTTGAAGCTTTCAAAGTATTTGATTTCTTATTAGAATAATTTGCTGTAACTGGGGGTGCTTAATAAAGTAACAGCCCAGTGCGCATACACCCATCCAAAGTAACGGTGCAGAAGAAGGGCAGGCAGAGTGAAGTGGGTGGAGAAGAGTGTTGGGCGATTTGTGACAGAAGGACAGCAACAGGAGTGAAAGCAAAGGTTTACAAGATCGTACTGAGACCTGCTGTGATGTATGGTTTGGAGATGGTGGCACCGACAAAAAGGCAGGAGGCAGAGTTGAAGATGTTAATGTTTTCTTTGGGAGAGAATGGATGTCAGAGGAACGGCTCAGGTTGAGCAGTTTGGAGACAAAGGAGAAGAGGCAAGGCTGGTATGATTTGGATGTCTGCCACTCAGGGTGGTTGGATGTATTGCTGCAAGGTCAATACACAGTTTAAACATTTTGCCCCCCCCCCCCCCAAAAAAAAAAAAAAAAAAAACAAACAAAACAAAAACACATTGAACATGTCTGCATGTGGGAAACACAGGAAACTGGTGTGACGTGGCATACTCTAGCACAATTATTTCTTTTACAGTTGAAATGTTGACAATGATGCGCTGTTTTGATGCTCACAGGAGGGACCGAGACCGCGACAGAGACCGTGAGGACCGCTCCAGGGACAGGGACCGAGACAGGGACCGTGATAGGGACAGAGACCGGGACAGAGAGCCAAAGCCTTCTAGTACCCCATCTAACAGCACAGCAGTTGGGGCAGGCTTACCACCACTCAAGCAAATGGCTGTACACCAGCAGATCAACCCATTCACCAACCTGCCCCACACTCCCCGCTACTATGAGATCCTGAAGAAGAGGTTACAGCTTCCAGTGTGGGAGTACAAGGAAAACTTCACTGACATCATCACACGTCATCAGAGCTTTGTGCTTGTTGGAGAGACTGGCTCCGGCAAGACAACACAGGTATGAAATCAAGTAGATCAGTGTGTCTCGTATGCTCAATGTTTTTTTGTTGTTGTTTTTCCCCCATGTGTGCAATCCATGTTGAAAGGATCCAACAGTGTGATGGCACAGAGTCACTGCATGTTAATTTTTTTTTTTTTTTTAATTTTGAATTACTTTAACTAGATTCTCTGCAACCTTTGATTCAATCTGCAGATCCCACAGTGGTGTGTGGACATGGTTAGAGGCTTGCCTGGCCCTAAGCGGGCAGTAGCCTGTACTCAGCCCAGGAGAGTGGCTGCCATGAGTGTGGCTCAGAGGGTGGCAGACGAAATGGACGTCATGCTTGGTCAGGAAGTTGGCTACTCCATCCGATTTGAGGACTGTAGCTCTGCCAAGACTATATTAAAGTAAGTGGTACTGTAAGTGAACGAGGTCTTTTAATGCAGGGCATGGCACAGAGCAGCCCAGCCTAACAAAGCATTGTTGTTTCTTCAGGTACATGACAGACGGTATGTTATTAAGAGAGGCCATGAACGACCCACTGCTGGAGCGATATGGTGTGATCATTCTGGACGAGGCCCACGAGAGAACTCTGGCCACAGACATCTTGATGGGAGTACTGAAGGAAGTGGTTCGTCAGAGGCCAGATCTGAAGGTATTTATCTGTTTCCCCAAGAGGGATAGAATTTTCTTTGCCTATGTCTTTAAAAGCAAGTGCTTCCTAAATAAAAACTAATGCATCTAGTGCAACTAATGATTAAGAAAATTAATGTAATTTCCACTAAGGATATTATAATAATTATCAAAGGAAAACAAAAGCAGATGTGCCAGCTTAATTATGCTGCTTTTCATTTGCCTCAGATGTCGGAGCTGGGAGTGGCATCACTCCCGAGTTGAGTACATTCCAGTAGTAAAATTAGAAAAGCAAGATTTGTTTTGTTTCTTAGCAAGGTAGAGCCATTCATGCATCACAAAGCAATGCGTGTTTTTTTTTCTGCACTTAAAAACACAGCTGTAGCGCATTCATGGATAGAGCCTGGTCAGTGCGCTGTGCATGGTTTATTTAGTGAGTCACTCATACACAGCAGAGGCTGCACAGATGACAAGTTTTACAGTTTTACTATTGTTTGCATTCACAGCTGTCATCTTGGATTGTTAAGTCAGGGTTGTAGGGCTTCTCTAAATTTACGAGTTGAAAGTCTGACGTCAGAGGGCTTTCCAGTTGAAAATTCAGAAATTCCTACTTCAGCTGGAATGGAACAATGGTTTGTGAAAAATTGACAGTTCAACAGAAAATATTACTAATATAGCATTGACTGTATCAGTGGTTTTTAACCATTTTAAACTTGTACAATTAGGCAGTTTCTACTAGATGTGACTTTTGATACTTGCCATGTTTGTAATTTAATATCACTAATGGTCATACTCAGAAAATGTAGTTTTGCACACAAAACTGGCTTGGCTGTGGCCACTAAAGGTGCTGTATGGGATTCCACAAGAAGTGGCTCTCTGTCTATGTTGCTAAAATATGGCCTGCTCTCACATCAAGCTGCATAGAGCAGATAAGGAGGCAGAAAGTCAGAAATTGGAACAGTATAGAGAATCTGATCAATTTAAAAAAACAAATCAAAAAACCACCAAAAAAACTGTCTGCTTCTAAATACTTCTGGTGGGATCTGAAGCTATATGAGTCTCAGAACAAAACTGTCTTGCAGGTGTAACATCATACACACACCCTCAGCAGTGTGTGTGTGTGTGTGTGTGTGTGTCATTTAGTGCATAGTAAAAGCTACATCTTTTGTTACCATGGACTGAATTTTATTTGAGTAAAACTGCTGTAGAGCTGTAATTCATCTCATACAGCGATGCAGATAGTTTGTATGTGGGTATATGAAGTATTTAGGTATAACAAATATGTGCAATGATAACCTTTCTGTGCAGGTGATTGTCATGAGTGCCACACTAGATGCCGGCAAGTTCCAGGTGTACTTTGACAACTGTCCTCTGCTGACTATTCCTGGACGTACACATCCTGTTGAGATCTTTTATACTCCGGAGCCAGAGCGGGACTACCTTGAGGCGGCGATCCGCACTGTCATCCAGATTCATATGTGTGAGGAAGATGAAGGCGACTGTCTTCTCTTCCTCACCGGTCAAGAGGTAAGGCTTATAATGCTCGTGTTACAGATCCAGTAGAAATCAGTTTGAAGCAGCATGGCCTCCATTGACTCAAAAAGCAAAGTTATAACAAATTTTTCTTTCAGGAAATTGATGAGGCCTGCAAACGGATCAAGCGCGAGGTAGATGACCTCGGTCCTGAAGTCGGAGACATCAAAATCATTCCACTGTATTCCACGTTGCCTCCACAGCAGCAACAAAGGATCTTTGAGCCTCCTCCTCCAAGGAAGCCAAATGGTGCAATAGGAAGAAAGGTACATTTTAAATAATACGGGCTTCTCACCAGCCTTTAAAGACTTTGATGTTAAGTCAAGGACATTAAGGTCTTAAAATGTATTTCCTGTAAATCTGCTGAAGGTATTACATTTGCAGGTGGTATTTAAATCAGTTTTTAAAGCTGTCACAGTTTCATGTCATTTACGTTCTTTTGTTATGTCGATCACATTTAAGATGTAGTTTTGACAGTTGACACACTAGGGCGTGCTAACGGATTGTGAAGTCTGACATTATCCATAGCATTTATTAACAGGGCTGTAAAACCCGTGCTGCTCCACACTGAATTAATACTGCTGCTGAATGTAATTAAGTGCTTCTTAATTGTCATTATTTACCACCAGTAAATATGCTGGGACAAGCATGTAACTATATGTATTACAAATAAAGAAAATTAATATAATGCACAGTAGAGCTGACCAAACATAAAATATAAGCAATATGACTGAAGATAAAAATGAGGGAAAAAAATGTATTCCAAAAATCTAATGTGCTTCCTACAATAGGTTGATTAGACACAGCCTAGTTGAAGTTGTCACTTGTGTCTTTAAAAAAAGGTCATTTGTGGCAAAGAAAAGCATTAAATAGTGTCTTGTGGCCTGAATATACAGTGCCTTGCGAAAGTATTCGGCCCCCTTCAACTTTTCAAACTTTTTGCCACATTTCAGGCTTCAAACACAAAGATATAAAATTTTAATTTTTTGTGATGAATCAACAAGTGGGACACAATCGTGAAGTGGAATGAAATTTATTGGATGTGTCAAACTTTTTTAACAAATAAAAAACTGAAAAGTGGAGCGTGCAATATTATTCGGCCCCTTTACTTTCAGTGCAGCAAACTCACTCCAGAAGTTCAGTGAGGATCTCTGAATGATCCAATGTTGTCCCAAATGATGATGATAAATAGAATCCACCTGTGTGTAATCAAGTCTCCACATAAATGCACCTGCTCTATGATAGTCTCAGGGTTCTGTTCAAAGCGCAGAGAGCATCATGAAGACCAAGGAACACACCAGGCAGGTCCGAGATACTCTTGTGGAGAAGTTCAAAGCTGGATTTGGATACAAAAAGATTTGCCAAGCTTTAAACATCTCAAGGAGCACTGTGCAAGCAATCATATTGAAATGGAAGGAGTATCAGATCACTGCAAATCTACAAAGACACGGCCGTCCCTCTAAACTTTCATCTCAAACAAGGAGAAGACTGATCAGAGATGCAGCCAAGAGGCCCATGATCACTCTGGATGAACTGCAGAGATCTACAGCTGAGGTGGGAGAGTCTGTCCATAGGACAACAATCAGTCGTACACTGCACAAATCTGGCCTTTATGGAAGAGTGGCAAGAAGAAAGCCATTTCTCAAAGATATCCATAAAAAGTCTAATTTAAAGTTTGCCACAAGCCACCTGGGAGACGCACCAAACATGTGGAACTGTTTGGCCACAATGCAAAACGATATGTTTGGAGTAAAAATAACACAGCTCATCACCCTGAACACACCATCCCCACTGTCAAACATGGTGGTGGCAGCATCATGGTTTGGGCCTGCTTTTCATCAGCAGGGACAGGGAAGATGGTCAAAATTGCTGGGAAGATGGATGGGGCCAAATACAGGACCATTCTGGAAGAAAACCTGTTGGAGTCTGCAAGAGACCTGAGACGGGGCGGAGATTTATCTTCCAACAAGACAATGATCCAAAACAAAAAGCCAAATCTACAGTGGAATGGTTCACAAATAAGAATGGGCAAGAATTTCAGTCTCTTGATGTGCAAAACTGATAGAGACATACCCCAAGCGACTTGCAGCTGTAATTGCAGCAAAAGGTGGCGCTACAAAGTATTAACGCAAGGGGGCCGAATAATATTGCACGCCCCACTTTTCAGTTTTTTATTTGTTAAAAAAGTTTGACACATCCAATAAATTTCATTCCACTTCACGATTGTGTCCCACTTGTTGCTGATTCTTCACAAAAAATTAAAATTTTATATCTTTATGTTTGAAGCCTGAAATGTGGCAAAAGGTTGAAAAGTTCAAGGGGGCCGAATACTTTCGCAAGGCACTGTAATTGAGTGTAATTGCTTTTTAAAGTGCTGCAGGAACCCTGCAATAGAACAGATTCTCACTTACCAGGTTTCAAATATTTTCCATTGCTTTGCTCTTTCCGCAGGTTGTGGTGTCGACAAACATTGCTGAGACTTCTCTAACAATCGATGGGGTGGTGTTTGTCATTGACCCTGGATTTGCCAAACAAAAGGTAGGCCAAAGGTGACTCACCTAATTGGGCTGTGTTCTAGCTCTATGATTAGAGTTTGGTTGTTAAATGTGTTGTCTTAAATTATGTTGGTGTAAATGTAGATGTTTTTGTTTCTTTTGGTCACAATGCAGTAACCTGTACATCTCATGACAGCTGTTTTACATGAACGTGTTTTGCCATGCTTATCTAGGTGTACAATCCTCGTATCAGAGTTGAGTCTCTGCTCGTCACAGCCATCAGTAAAGCTTCTGCCCAGCAGAGGGCGGGACGAGCTGGCAGAACACGTCCAGGGAAATGTTTCCGTCTCTACACAGAGAAGGCCTACAAAACAGAGATGCAGGCAAGTGACCACAGTTTTTTTTTTTTTTTTTTTTTTTTTTTTAATTTTCCTGTTTGTTGAGGTTTGGACAAAAGCATAAAAACTGTCAAGGACTTATTTATGTGTCATAGTGCAAAAATGGAAGGCCTGGATCACACAAATTGTGTGGACGTTTTCAAGTGCACCTGATATTTTGGTGTAGATGTTAATGCACAGAACCAGCAGTACCAGTCAGAGCACCATGGGGTGACAACAGCTCAACAAATGAAAGGAGGCTTCATCAAGACTTTAACCAGGCTGAGCACTGAAATAAAATTATAATAAACAGTTGGGTTTTAGTGGTGGTAAAGCCATTTATATGATGTGTATTTACTCTAAAGTTTTACTGCAGCATTTCCACCTTAATTCATTTCATATAGAAAACCTGAAATTGTAATTTGCTAAAAACAATGTTGGAAGATAGTGAATGGACACAAAGAATCAATAAGCCACTGTAATCTGATATCTCCCACATATATAACAGAATACTGAGTTATGATGGGCTAGTCTGGTTCCATTAGCATTGTGTGGAATTAAACTACATTTCTACATATTTCCACCTACGAAACTTAAATCGCCCCTCTCCGCAACCACCTCCATCCTTGTTTACAGTCTCGTTACCTCCCGTATTGACTATTGTAATTTCCTTCAAATTGGCCTCCCTCACAAATCCCTCCAGAAGCTTCAAATAGTTTAAAACTCAGCTGCTCGCATCATCACCAGAACCCCTTCATTTCACCACAGCACCTCAGTCCTACAGCAGCTTCACTGGCTTCCAGTTAATTTCAGAATTCAGTTCAAAATCCTTCTGTTTGCATTCAAGGCCATCTACGACCACAGTCTAGTCGAACTTCTTCACATCACCTCCTCATCCCGTACCCTCTGCTCTTCCTCCTCTATCCGCCTTACTGTTCCCCCTGTCCGCCTCAGTACTATAGGGAACAGAGCTTTCTCCCGCTCTGCTCCCCAGCGATGGAACTCTCTCCCACCAGACATTCGCACTATTGACTCTCTTCATATCTTCAAATCACGACTCAAAATTTACCTGTTCCAAATTGCATCCTCGCTTTAGTTCTTTTGGTCATTTTAGTTTCTTGTTTGTACTTTGTTTTCACCCCTGTAAAGTGCCCTTAGGTGTCATGAAAGGCACTTATAAATAAAATGTATTATTATTATAGTGGTGTGGTCATTTTAATTAAGGTAAAAATAGCTTAATTGCATAATGGCATATTGCTGTACATGCTATAGATTTATTAACATACCATGTGTCATCCTGCCTTCAGATGGCTACAGCAGTCTGAAAAATGAAGGTTTTTTTTTTTTTTTAGTGTAAAGGAGCTCTGCTGTAGAAGTCAATTCACGGTGATGATAATTTGTAGATCAGTGTCATCTGCTTTAATGGTGATCATTCTTCCAACACAAACATTTAAATTCCTCTTCTAAGATTTCTGCACCTGTTAGCCGCTCAAATCCCACCACTGTACCAGGTGTTCTTCATCACCTTCCTTAAAATAGTTTTCATTACATTTGATTTTGTCATCTGTCTTTAGGATAACACATACCCTGAGATTCTTCGATCAAACTTGGGATCTGTTGTGCTTCAGCTGAAAAAGCTGGGTATTGATGACCTTGTGCACTTTGACTTTATGGATCCACCAGGTAAGTCAGTCTGCAGTCTTATTGAGAACTGTAAGTGGTCCTTTTATGCAAGTTAGCCACAGCTAGCTGACCTGAGTACCTCTCCTCCATGCAGCTCCTGAGACATTAATGAGGGCCCTTGAGCTGCTGAATTACCTGGCAGCTCTCAATGATGACGGTGACCTGACGGAGCTGGGCTCCATGATGGCGGAATTTCCTTTGGACCCCCAACTGGCAAAAATGGTCATTGCGAGCTGCGAGTTTAACTGCTCCAACGAGATCCTTTCCATTACTGCCATGCTGTCAGGTAATGCCCAGGACTGGGCTGACATCTTAATTGCCTGTTGTAGGCCAAGTCTCTTGGGGTTAACACTTTTGATTGCAGGCAGTGTTAAAAATCATCCCACCGAACATCTAGTTTTTGCACATTTTCTATTCCCCTAAAAGTTTCCACAGCTATCAGTTTAAATTAATATCAGAATAACGATGGGACACATAGAAAGCTTATTAAAGGGGTGCAATCACCCTTTTCCTTATAATGTCTCATTTGTAAAATATTCTGTTAAAAGGGTGGATGCTCGTACTGAATAGGCCAAAGTTTTAAATTAAGAGTTCAGCGTACATGTGAGCACTCCCTGAGACAAAAGCTCAGACTTCAGACTGCTCTAAACACTAGATTTCAGAGGCTTTTTCCCCTCCTACTCTTGACTGTGTATAATGTCAGTAACAGCAGATATCCCTGACATGATTATCAGCACATCAGCCCCACCCACCTGTTTTGTTGAGGTGGGGCAGCTAGTTGAAAGAAAGCTGGCTTCTTACTTCCAAGTGGATTGAGGGGTTGGTCTGAGGCTTAGACTTTTTTTTTTTTTTTCTTCAAGATTTAGCAACTAATCATTGACTCAGTGTTTACAAAGTTGTGTCACTCAACAAGTGCAGATTGTTTAATTCAGAAAATGGTTCCTTGTCCAGGACTATGACAACGGAAATATAGCAATGTTTGAGATTTTTTGTTAATACACTATGATTGTCAGTAAAATGATTGCCAGTATTAGTCCCAATAGAATTAATTCATAATTAATCATATACTGTATTGTCAAAAGTATTCACTCAGCCATCTAGATCATTGAATTCAGGTGTTCCAGTCACTTCCATGGCCACAGGTGTATAAAACCAAGCACCTAGGCATGCAGACTGCTTCTACAAACATTTGTGAAAGAATGGGTCGCTCTCAGGAACTCAGCGAATTCCAGCGTGGTACCGTGATAGGATGCCAGCTGTGCAACACGTCCAGATGTGACATTTCCTCACTGCTAAATGTTCCACTTCGGCTGTTAGTGGGATTATAACAATGGAAGCAATGACCGCAACAGCCAAAGTGGTGGACCGTGTAAAATGACAGAGCGGGGTCAGCTGATGCTGAGGTGCGTAGTGTGCAGAGGCCACCCCACTATCTGCAGTCAATTGCTACAGACCTTCAAATTTCATGTGGCCTTCAGATTAGCTCAAGAACAGTGAGTAGAGAGCTTCATGGAATGGGTTACCAAGGCTGAGCAGCTGCAACTCGTACATTGTCAAGCGCAACGCAGAACGTCGGATGCAGTGGTGTAAAGCTGGACTTGAGCAGTGGAGATGTGTTCTCTGGAGTTACGAATCACTCCTCTCCATCTAGCAATCTGATCTAATTCAATTATATATTTAAAAAAAAAAAAAAAAAAGCTTTGTTTAAACTCTGCAGCGCTCGGGTGTCTCAGTGTACGTGGAGCTTTTCGCCTGCATTAGCAGCATTCAAGTTCTCCGTCGTCATCTTCTTCTTGTGGGTTTAATGGCCACCCCCTGATTCTAAAAAGTTCTCCATCGCTGCGACGGATTCACTTTAACACTAAGTGGATCATCGCTGACATGTTTTTCCACGCCTCCACTGCTCTCTGCCATGTTTGTCTGTTGTGCTCGCTATAACCACAGTTTGCTAGCATGTGCCGCTAATAGCAGTAGCAATCATTTGGTACCGGAAGGACCCCCCAAAATATTTTTTTATACTTTAATCCCTGGTTAGTGACTAAACATAGACCTGCAGTAGAAGCATATTTAGGAGAATGCTTGTGAATACAAAGCATTACAACATTACACTCATGCAGCCCCCAGTTTTTCAACAAAAACACTGATAACACAACAGCAGGCAGCTGTTTTACTTGCAGTCT
The DNA here is from genome assembly GCF_007364275.1 of Archocentrus centrarchus. Taxonomy (NCBI): domain Eukaryota; kingdom Metazoa; phylum Chordata; class Actinopteri; order Cichliformes; family Cichlidae; genus Archocentrus; species Archocentrus centrarchus. Next base: position 17,858,405 of record NC_044346.1, on the reverse strand, counting down.
GTCTGCACAAGCACAAAGAGGCGGAGCCATTCTAGAGGCAATGGGCTCAGGTGGAGTGAAAGTAAACCTTTTTTTAGCATCAAAACAGCTGGAGGTCCTTCATCAACCACCTGATCAGCAATTGAAGAAAAGAGAACTTTGTAGCTGCTCCATCCATTGCTGTTTGTTTCACACAGGGAAAAACTGCAGTACAGAAGTTAAAAATATGCAGATGAACTGTTAATATGAAAAAAGTATTTCTTATCCAATTACTCAAGTAATTGATGGAATAATCGGTAGAATACTCGATTACTAAAATAATTGATAGTTGTAGCCCTAGTGCCAAGTGTAAAGTTTGGTGGAGGGGGGGGGATTATGGTGTGGGGTTGTTTTTCATGAGTTGGGCTCGGCCCCTTAGTTCCAGTGAAAGAAACTCTGAATGCTTCAGCGTACCAAGACATTTTGGACAGTTTCATGCTCCCAACTTTGTGGGAACAGTTTAGCGATGGCCCTTCCTGTTCCAACATGACTGCACACCAGTGCACAAAGCAAAGGACCATAAGGAGATGGATGAGTGAGTTTGTGTGGAAGAACTTGACTGGCCTGCACAGAGTCCTGACCTCAACCTGACAGAACACCTTTGGGATGAATTAGAGTGGAGACTCCGAGCCAGGCCTTCTCGTCCAAGATCAGTGTCTGACCTCATACATGCACTTCTGGAAGAATGGTCAAAAATTCCCACAAACACTCCTAATCCTTGTGGAAAGCCTTCCCAGAAGAGTCGAAGCTGTTATAGCTGCAAAGGGTGGGCTGACATCATATTAAAACCCATGGATTAAGAATGGGATGTTACTCAAGCTCATATGTGTATGAAGGCAGACGAGTGAATATTTTTGCCAATATAGTGTAGTTGTGTAGTGTAGGGTAGTTTGTTGGTGAACAGATTAATTTTGAGTTTGTTTGTACAAATAAGGATCCTGGTATGGAGTTATCAAAGAATGGTAATACTGAATTTCAGTATAGGGATTTCCATACTTCCATACTAGTTTGTTTTAAGTAATGAGAGCTTTCTCACAAGTGTTTCTGCACTAAAACAAGTGGATAGGGCAGACACCACTTGGAAGTTTTACTACATTTATTGAACTTAAAAAAAAAAAAAAAAATTAATTAATCTTGTACTGTAGAGTTATATGTAACTCAGATATTTCAGTCATCCTCCTACTCAAAGGCCTAACACTCATGTATCAAAAGTCAAATCTGAATCTCTGAAAGGTTAAACATTGCTGATGTCCCTAACGCTCTGCAGCTGTGTGAAAACTCTTGTTTTACAGATGTGGTTAAATGACCCCTCTCTACGAGCTAATAACCATTACAGTTGGGAATGACCATGAGAAAAGACTGCAGCCCCCTCTTATAGAGTTTGTGGTCCTGCCCTGTCCCAACTCGGTGTCGAGTGCCCTAGCATCATAGGCTTTGCTGCATTTTTCTGTGAATGTTTGACTCATCCCTATGGGCGGCTTTGTTGGGGCCCATACCAACCTTGTTTAGTCCCACAGTGTTTTGTCCGTCCTACGGAGGCTAAGAAGGCAGCAGACGAGTCCAAGATGCGGTTTGCTCACATTGACGGAGACCACTTGACGCTGCTCAACGTCTACCATGCCTTCAAACAAAGTGAGCATCAGTCCATGTTTTATTTGTTTCTACATGATGAAATTTAACCTGCATTAATTTTTTTTTTAAGAACAATATTTTAAATGTGAATCTGACAATTCTGTGGCACTAAATCCCCTTTCCCATGCAATTATTTGATTCCCTTTTCCAGACCACGAGTCTAACCAGTGGTGCTACGACAACTTTGTCAACTACCGTTCGCTGATGTCTGCCGACAATGTGCGGCAGCAGCTGTCCAGGATCATGGACCGCTTCAACCTGCCTCGTCGGAGCACAGAGTTCACAAGCAGAGATTACTACATCAACATCCGACGAGCGCTCTGCACCGGCTTCTTCATGCAGGTCAGCAGATTTAATGACCGAAACACTCAGAGGAAGGAGGTTTGGGATTCTTTGAGGATGGACTGTTGATCAGTCTAGACTCAGATGTACACGGGTCTTGTGAAAACGTTTGCAGTGATAAAGAGTGTGGCGAGTAATGTGTATATTGGTAAAGCTGCAGGCAGAGAAGATCTGTATATTTATCTTTAATTAAATCTCCTGTAGGTGGCTCATTTGGAGCGCACAGGCCATTACCTCACAGTGAAAGACAACCAAGTGGTCCAGCTGCACCCATCTACGGTCCTGGACCACAAGCCCGAGTGGGTGCTCTACAATGAGTTTGTCCTCACCACCAAGAACTACATCCGCACTTGCACAGACATCAAGCCAGAGTGGTAAGTGTGCAGACAATAAAAACTTAGTAAAGATTATTTTAACATTTGTTGTATCAGCTGACTGACAGGTTTGTCCATGTTCTGCTGTCTCTGTTACAGGCTGGTGAAGATTGCTCCACAGTACTACGAAATGAGTAACTTCCCACAATGTGAAGCTAAGAGACAGCTGGAGCGAATCATTGCCAAACTAGAGAGCAAAGAGTATTCCCAGTACTGAACAATAGCCAAGAAGTGTCCTGGAAAACAACTGCTTACTATAGTTTTAGATCTTTCTATGTCATTGTATCTTAATGGCTTTTTGATTTTATTTTATTTTTTGATTGTTTTGTTTGCTTTTTGCCCAGTTTTTCCATCAATGTTAATTCTGTAACTATGTGTAATGTCAAATAAAATGTCAACAACAATGGTTAGACCTGGCTGTAACGACTTTCAAATGGAATAACAAATGTGTTATTTAGATGTGGTTGAATTTCGTTTAGGCGACTGCTGAGTCATAAACATTTGTGCTTGCTTTGTTTCTTTAAAAAAAATGAGCTTTGACTTAATTTCTGTGTATAAATTAATTAGTAAAGTCTGTTATCACAAAGTTTGATCTGTGGTTTAGTTTTTCTGTTTTTGTCTAGTCCTTTTAATGCATAGTGGACACTACAGAGGACAGCTGTTCCTTTGTATAAGCATGCTTCGTTGTCATAGTTTTATATCAGCCAGCACAGTGGATGCTTGTGCATCATCCTATACACTGCCACCTATTGATCAGCCATGGGAAGTGCTATAAGCCCAATGCTCTTGCATGTATTTAAAAAAAAAAAAAAAGGCTAGCATCAAGTAACATCTAAGCAATAATATAATTGTTAAAATGTTCACATAATTATTTTTTTATTGGGAGAAATTTGCAATTAATCATGTGTTCAAAAAAACTGGACATAGTTCAACTGCAGTCCATACCATTACTACTTGATCATTACTTGATCAGCCTGATCTGCAGTGACATTTTCAGTGTACCATAGATCAATTGCTAGTTGTTAGAATGTAAATAGCAGCTTTTAAAAATATTTTTGCATGTTATCTCCATGAAGTGAATCCACATTGGTTCATTTATATTTTTGTTCAAGTGCAGCTTGTGAAAGAAAGGAAAGCCTACAGGATAGTGGAGCTGTACCATCCGAGTCACGTGAGGATGATGCCAGTGACTGATGATGAATGATTGCCAGAAAAACAAGGAGAATGGTCAGGATTAATCAATGCTGGCAGTAGTGACAGTGGATCTGTGAAAACTGAGGCTGTACCACCAGACAGAGCTCAGGAACAGACTACTGTGAATGCTTCACACCTTTACATAATGTCTGGGCTGGAACAGAGGGCTCTGTAGCTTATGTACTAATAAATGCAGGTTCCATCAAACACAAGAGGAAGACCAACTGGCACTCCACCTCCAGTGAAACACAGTTGGCATTTTTTATAAGGGCATGTTTAGCACCTGCTAATTTATTCTAACTTATTTTTGGCTTGTGTCCTGGATGTTTTGCCAAATTTCCTTGAAGTCAGACTGAACTGAACTAGTGGAACTGGCAGCAATAATGTTCAGACTATGCTGCTTTCTGAGAGGGTGCTTTTTTGTAGAAAATCCCAGAAAGTCCACAGATCGTCCGGTCAGGAGCAAGATTTACATACATTTTTGCATTGCTTCGAAATGTATTAGAATATATTAAAATGTGAGACAACATCAAACTGGTAGCATTAAAAATGAAAATCATTTAATAATTTTCACACAGTATATCATTTGCTATTATTGGTTTGTCAGATGCATATTTCTTTGGTTCAAAAGTCACATGCATGATGTCCAGCTGAGTGGACGTGTTCGTAATGCCATGATAAAAGGTTCATAAACAAAATTTCAATTGCATTTTTTTTTTTATGCCTGAAGAGGAATAAAAGGGGCTCGACACTTGTTTTATTTTATTAAATATGGAACCAAGTCTTGGGGTGGAAAGGGGCTCTTTAGTGAATCAGTACCTTAGTAGTTCCTGCTATTTAAAAAAATCATCTACTCTCTCAGCAACCTTAGCACAGTGTTATGTGTTTATGCATAACATGACTTTTAATGTGTTTTCTAAAATTTCTAAAAAGTTTGTTGGACTTCGACTCGCCCGTGATATGCTGTTTAACACAGAGCACAACTTACACTTCAAACACAAGGTTTTATGTGTCAGGAAAATAGATAAGGTAAAATAGATTTAATGAATGGCGTTTTTTTTTTTTTACAAGTAATACTGTAATAATAATAATTTCTCACATGAAAATGGTTCTGAAATTGGGGAATTAGACCATAAATGTGAACATTAGTAGGATGAAAACAGAGAAAAATGGAAAGGTGCACATTTTCAGGAAAATAAAACGATTACTGACATTAATGTGACATGTAACGATTGTTTCTCAGCAAGCACCATAACTGCTGTTTTATGCAGCTGTCTAGTAGTAGTACAACTATTGTAAATGTAATTATCTGGTTATTTGAAGTCCTTTGAAGGTATTCAGGTTCAAGAGTAAACTGCACATGAATACATAAAACAGACTTGCACTTCAGCCATAGCATAACCTTACTGGACTGAACGTGTTCATGTCAGTGATTCTTCACTATCGCTTCTGTTCAATGTCTTCTATGGTCTCTGGCAGGCACCTGTTGCGGGTCTCTGGAAGCGTGCTTGCCACTATCGCCCCAAATACTGCCAGACAGCACAAGACCACCTGTGGCAGTTCCTTCCAGACCTCATCCAGTAAGAGGATCATAGGCGCCACAGCTACACCAAACCGAGCCATGAACGAGTTGTAGCCCATACCATTCTGCCTAAAAGTGTAAACATTAATCAATGAGAAGAGCATGCAGAAAAAGTGAAACCCATCTCTTTGATGTCCTGCTGTGTTTAAATGAAGATGAAGCTTGGAATTAGGCATGTATAGTTACCTTATTACAGTCGGGTACAGCTCAGCGCTGTACAGCACTAATGTTCCAAAGGATGCTGCAGAAAACCCTTTTCCAATGACTGCTACCACAGTAGTAGCAACAGACATATCTACAAGGAACAGCAGAATCATATTTACTGATAAGTTTACATACAAGAAATCTGTCTTGGTGCAAGGCAAAAGGTGGTACAAAAGAAAAAAAAATGGAATATATAAGATTTAAATTGTAATACAGTGCTTTGTATTGAGCCACCCCCTTATTTCTTGGGATTTTCTATTTTCTTTGAATACATTGCTCCATCAGACCTGTTGCCACTGATTTTCAGCCCAGTTCTTGTGTAATTTGGCATACCTCAGCCTTTTCTCACTGTTTCCCTTCCTTATCAATGGCTTCTTGACAGTCACCCTTCCACTGAGACCATTGCTAATGAAGATTTGTAGACTGAAGTAGATCTCTCAGGTCTATCAAGTCTTGGATTTTTAAAGACCATCACCTTCTGTTCATGTGCTGTAGATATAACTTATTTTGTCCAGTTTTCTCAATGTTTTTAAGGACAAACTGCACATCATGCTGAGAGAGGCCAAGTTTTCCACTGATTTGGGAATCACATTGTTGGTGGAAAACACTGTGTTACCACTGACATTTTTCATAGATCCAAGTAAAGAAATGGGAACAAATGGTGTGTTTTTGTGACAGGCTGCTAGTAACAAAGTGTCAAAAGACCATTTAAAATTGATTCTTTGCTAAGATATCTGTGTAGACACAAAATGCCTTTTTGTGCTTAAATAATTCATTGGTCACTGTTAAATCATTCTTCTGAAAATGGTCAGGTACAAGGACTGGACTGAAAATGAGTGAAAAAGCAGCCAATGTCCAAAGAAAAAGACCTGACCTGACTACAATCTCTTTTGAGAAAGATTTTTCAAACCTTTAAAACCCAAGTCTTACATTAAGTCTGTGGTGATCAATAAATGCCTACCTTTTGGTATCACAATATTGATTCCAAGACAAATGGCAGCCAGCAGCATAGATCCCACCTCAGTGCTCCGCCTGCCTATCTTATCCAGTAAGTAGTAGACTGACACTTTGGCAGGAAGTTCAATTAAACCATAACTAAACTGAGTGAGATATATGTTGAGCCCAAACCCCGTGATGTTGAAGCTGATGCCATAAAATGTAGTTGCGATACAAAACCTGGGGACAGAGAAAGCAGCAACTCATTAAATTAGTGAACAAGCTGTTGACTTATATTCTGCACACATGATGTAATACACCCTAAAGCAGTGGGAATACAGACCATAATATACCAGTACGCAGGGCCAGTTTCCTCATCTCAGGTGTTTGTATCAGATCAAGGTAGGAGTAGGTTCGATCTCGTTTCTCCGTCACAACAATGGTGGACAACGACTGAAAGAATTCAAAGTAGCGTCATTTGAGGGAGAGCTCCCATTTGCAAGAACGGTGAGTGTAAAGCAATGAAAGACACACTGAGTAGGAACACAATAAACCAAAACATACAAATACAATTAATTAAGGCACTCTCAAGACTAGATTGTTCTTGGTTAATCTGGAGTTTACTGACCTCTGTTTTAAGTGTTTGGATTGACTCATCTGTACGATTCATGCTGGCACATTTTTTCAAATAGATCTGAGCTTGCTCCAGCTTTCCATTGGCAATCAGCCACCTAGCCGACTCTGGCATCCACCTATTGTTACAGGGAAATTAGTTTTTTGATCCAACTGTAGACCTATTGCACTCAAGTTTTTACAGCAAAAAATAAATTACTGCTTTGCGGTTGTGTGCCTCTGTCAGCCAGCCAACATCACAACACTGCTTTCACCTTTGGTGTTGACCTTTGAATTTTTGAATAGAAACTATCATCACTTCATTTTAGTGTACTAGACACTGTGTCAAGTTTTGTCATAGTTTGCAGACGAAAACCCGTCCTGTGAGATCTCAGTGAGCTTGACCTTTGACCACCAAAATCTAATCACTTCATCCTTAAGTCCCAGTAAATGTTTTTGTTTTTTCTTTTCAAAGTTTCTAAAAGAATGAGAGTATTTGTATTCAATGAGATACTCTTCCTTCAAATCCAGTCTCTATGATACCCATTTACCAGCAACACAGCTGCTTAGAGCAGGAGATCCGTGCATATCATGCAAATAAAGGCATCAACTACTGGACTCAAGCAGGATTGAGGACTGGATTATAGAGTTCTGGGAAGCTCACTTCCTTCAGAGTCCACAATCCCAGATTTTTGCTAAAATTTCATAACTTGCAGCAATTTATCAGACTTTGCGATGCTTCTTCTGAGGACATGCAAGGCTTTACACATTTTTTTCCCCCCATGTTTGCAGTAGCAGGCTAATGTTTAGCTGAGGGGGACCCATCAATTTGTTCCAGGTCTTCCCCTCCAGTAAGTGCTACAGAGCACTGTCTGCCCAAAGAGGAAGAGATCTGCACAGTTTCTTTCCACAGGCCTTCACTGATAAACACATGGAACACTAATATAATGCCTGTATGTTAAACATCCATCATACCTGCTGCTGAATTAAAGCTCACCATATATACTGTATATATACTAACAACTTATCCGGCTCCATGGCTGTTGGATGTTAACCAGTCACAGACTTCCAGATTAAAGTGATTAAAGAGTACTGAAATGAGCTTTTGTTTGACTACAAGCCTTAGTCATACCTCCAAGTGAAGATGGCTAAGATTAAAGGTGATGTTACACTAACAATCAGCCTCCTCCAATCATTCACAAAGTAGGCAATGAGTGGGAATACTGTGTTTCCAAATGTCCAGGATAAGCTATCAGTCACTCCCACAATCTTCCGGTGTTCAATGTCCACCCACTCCACACCTGAAAGGATCAAATGTCCAATTACTTTATAAGTAAGTTCATTAGAGAAAGCCTTTAGTATGAGGTCCATCAGTAACCAGAGAGGGGAAACAATTCCAAGGCTAAATTTTTACTGAGCTTTTACTTGGGATGATAAAATGATGATAAAAGGGGAAGGGCTGTCTCTAGAATACAATATTCTGTGTTTGCACACATTTCTAAATTTATGGAAAAATTTGTACTACATTGAGGTACTGTAAACATGCTATATTGCTTTTACTCTTCCGTTGAATGTGCCTCTGCAGCAGTTAATTTTGATCTTTTTTCCTATTATTATTACTTTAGGTGGTATCTGCAATTTTATAATGGTTATAATGAACACTATCAGCAAAACTAGCCTTTTAAATTACAGCACTGAGCATACTGCATTCCTTGAACTGTCAGTCAAAAATTTACAGTGAGACTGAATAAACACCGCCTGCCATCATGACATGATACATGTAATCAATGCATGCAAAGTGCCTCTATTTTTTAAAAAAAATATTAGGTTAAATTTTTTTCCAAACACAGGCGAGTCATTTATCTCATGCACAGCAAATAATAAAAAAAAAAATATCACAAAGTGGCCTTGGAATATGATATATTCATCATTTTTCCCTCTGTGGCAACTGCTGGGCTCTATACTGTGGCACGCTTCAAAGCAAAGCTTGTTTTTTTTCTATGAACGTTCTTTTGGTAAGCTCTTCTGAAGCGAACTGAACATGACATATAAAAAGGATGCAGTATATGTTTAGGTCAAGAACCAAAGTAATTACTGAGAACTGCTGAGACAATGACGATGCCTGTGATGCAGAAGCCAGTGAAGAACCTCAGCACAGCAAACATCATGTAGGATGTAGAAAAGGCGCTTGCAACACCAAACAGCATTCCAGACACATATGATACCAGCAGCATGATCCTTCGACCATACCTATGGAAAAACAGAAAAGCTCAGTATTTCATTTTATTCAGTAGCTGGAACACTGCATAATCAAATTTGAGTCAATCATACCTGTCACTTAGACTTCCAAAGGAAATTGCTCCAAACATGACTCCGACAAAGAAGATGGTAGCAGTTGCTTTGTTTTTCCCTCTTCTAGTACACACCAAGTCCCACTTGTACAAAGAAAAAAAAAAAAAAGAAGACAAATCCACTATTACATTTTCCATGGGACTATTTCATAATGATGAACAATTACACTTATTTCACAACTGAAAAAAAAAAGTACAGTAGGATCACCTCTGAGGTCAGAGTAGACTTGAAGGTGGTGTTATCGTAAACCCATCCGTTCCGGCACGGCACTCTTGGCGCATCAGTGATGTTGGAGGACTTAAACAGCAGCTGATATTGAGGCTCCTCAAACATCTGACAGGAGCTTGGAGTCCCATCTTGCTGAACTGGAATACTAACAACAAGCCTCTCTGCCTGGGATAAATTCATAAAAACACCTCCGTCATCCAGAGAGCTGATGTCACAGTGATGAGAGGGAACAGCTGCTATGAAATTGTTGAGCATGAAGTGGCAAGGCAGAGTGAAGCGGCCGATGAAGCTGATCACAATGATCATTATCTGAAATCTTCCAAATCCATTAATATGAGCAAGAACATTCTCAAACTTCATTATGGCTTCGAACTGTGGGCAAAATATCCTCAATCCTCAATCACTTGTAGCACACACTTGATGTCTGACTATTTAAAGGCTTCTTGACTAGCTGAAATAAGTCAATGTTTTACCTCACTTAACCAATGAAATAATTTTTATCTATGTGATTATAAATGAAAGCTTTCAATGGTGGTGACAGTTACTCTATTGCAGGAAATGAAATGACTCATCAAAAGTAATGACACAAAAAAGAAAAGTAAAGACACTGTGATTCAGTGGGAGTTTAATTCATAAGCAAATGAATGGAAGTTATAAATGGTAAAATGTACCTGATCTGTGTTTGAATTAGATTTGAACCCTTTTTATTAATTTTCTCTAAATAATACAACAAAACAGCATTAAGAGTAATTCAAGAAAAGGACTGTTGCTGTTACAAACAGGGGAGTCGGAACTCAAGGCCAATATGGAGACACAGAGACTGATGTTATGACAGAATTCATGAGCAAAGATGATACCAATAAATGCTAGAACAGAATAAGAGCAATAATTACAACACCGGGTATGTGTTAGCACTCAAGGAAGAAAAAAAGAGATTATTAATTCATGTAAAAACCTACTATCAAACCGGAGGAAAGATTGGTTCTTCACTTAATCATTTCACACATCAAGCGCTATTAAATCTTTTCAATCATCTATTTGGAGAAGGTCTCTGTTTCTGATTTTGTAGGACTGTAGGCCTCCGTTATGTAATACTCTAAAGTCCTCTGAGGTAATACTTTTGATCCATTGTTTTGTTGCATGTATAAAGTAGACTTCAAACACTGAAGCCAAAAGTCACCTAATAAATTGCATAACTATACCGTATTGTATGACCAGTTCAAACTGTACAAACTCCAGGAAATGCAGGTACATTAATGAACAAAAGTACTGGACCTCCTACAGGAGGTCACTGCACACAGTTTCTGTGCTGACGTAAATGCCAGAGGAGGTTTGGAACTCTGCAGTTACTGAGTCAGCAGACCGTTGGAGACCTATGCACTTGGCAACCCCGCTCTGTAACCTGGTCTGCCTCTTCATGGCTGAGTTCATGTGGTTCCTAAACACTCCCAATTTGCAATAATACCACTTACAGTTGATCACGGACTATCAAGGAAGGAAGAATTTTCACAAACTTATTGTTGCAGTTCTGAATTTAGGCAAATAATCACTGAGCATAACGTCATCACCTCAAACACACAGATGTTATACAATAGCTGACAAACAGTTCCAGGATTTATTGAGATTTATTCTTACTACAGAACATAGACATATTATCATTGTGAACTTGATGTGACTTTTGTGTTCTGACAATTGGGTGTTTGTAATATTTTCAGGGAAGAAAGAAGCCAGTATTCCGTGAGAAAGACACAGCAGTATGTATTTTGATCACATTTGTTTAATACAGCATTCTATGTCATGCCTACTTAAAATATGACTAGGTGTATGTGAAAGGCATTGCATTTGTGCCCTGTGTAACAACAAAAAAAAGCAAATCAACTACTAGAGTATTTATCAGCTAAAGTTGGATATTGCCCCCATGAAGAGGTAAAAAGACTTTGTATTCAACATGCATCAAACTGCTTGCAAGAAGAAGAAGAAGAAAAAAAACTGCTTCCTAGCACCAAGTTGCTGCGGCCATTTATTGGAGTCCTGTGGGGATTTTGGTTGCTATATACAGGCAGGAGATTTGTCATCAGATGTGGGGACTGATTCTTCTGAAATACAAAGAACATTTTCATTTTATAATGTATAGCTGTCCATTTTGATATTTGAATGCATTTCTACATTAAACTCAGTACCTTGGTTGTTCGACATCCTCAATAGTCTCTGGTAGATGAACATTGTGCGTCTCAGGAAGCAAAAGAGCTGACAGCCCGGCACCTAATGCCATCAGGGAGAAGACAGAACTTGGCAGATTGACCCAGACCTCTTCAAGAAGCATGATCAAGGGGGATACAGACACACCTGCACGGGCCATGGAGGAGCAGTAACCCAATCCATTTTGCCTGTATTACAAAAAATTACAACAAATGTGGTGCTGTGATTACCAGTTATCCAAATGTCTCAGTAAGCTTGCTCTTTAGAGGCCACCATAACACCATAACGTGTTTTTTAATGTGCAAAATAAAAGCAAATGTGCATTTTACTGACCTCATTACTGTGGGATAAAGCTCTGTTGTGTACAGAAAAACTGTTACAAAAGATCCCTCTGAAAACATCTTGCCCAGAGCACCCACAGCTGTCCGAAAGGTTCCCTTATCTGAAAAGAAAACCCCAGAATTTCATCTTGTATTGTACTTAAACTGGATTTTTTAGGCAAATTCTTTTGGGCCCACATACGGGCCCTAGTATTGTTAAAGGTCTAAGGCTTCGCACTGACTTTACTTGGAAGTTTAAAGAGTATAAATGTAGAAGGAAGTTTAATGTTTCTGTGATTTGTTTAAAGCTGCAGCCAAGTGTATGAAAGAGGATATTCATGGCTTGGTGCATGTTTCTCAAGCCTGAGGTGTTTACATGCCTTCACAAAGTGTTGAATTTGTCATGTAGTGGCTGCTCTTAACTTCTTGATATTTGCCCCAGACAAATAATATTATCATAGAAAAGAGACTTAAATTAATACAGCTACACATTTAAATTGATCATATACCTGCAGGAATAAACATGCTGCAGAATATAAGCAGCCCGGTCACAATGAGCGTCCCGGCTTGAGTCCACCTTCGACCTATTTTGTCCACGATGAAAAAGATGAACGCTTTTGCTGGAATCTCTATGGCACCATAGATGAACTGTGTGAGATAAATGTTTACACCAAATCCACTAATATTCAAGCTGATTCCATAATAAGTGCAGGCCAATCCAAACCTGCAAGCAAGACGAGAGTCTTGTTATTTTAAAGTTAAACAGTTGCCCCAAAGTTTCTGATTAGCTAGTTGCTAGCCGTCCTGGCTTAAAGCAAAACTACCATTATCAAAACAATGTTGTACCCAACAAACATCAGGTTGAATAACCAGCCTTTGGCAGACTTTTCTAGTCTTGGTTGAAAAATAGCTTAGAGGGTTGTGCTGATGTTGCACATGCATGTTTGCTATTGAACTTTTGAACGTCACATGGATGTTCTTGTCAGACTTTCCAGCAGAAGAAAGTTTGTGTTCAAGAATTGTTTTATATCATCTTTTTGACTCAGTTTGAACTAAATGAAATGAACAAAATATTCTCAAGTAAGGGCATAAAAAAAGTCTTGATACTTGATACTTTTGTTTGATACTACAACAAAAGGTGATGAGAAGGTTTTTCGATAGAAAGTTTTTGAGAAGATTGTTCATATAAGAACTGCTCAGGACTAAAACCCCAATTGGAAAAACAGAAAGAATAACTGTCATTGCTGAATTTCACCACTGTCACCAGAAACTCAGAGGCATAATTAACAGATACTTAAAAGCTGAAGCATTACAAGCTTATATCACTGTGGTATTCCTGCACACAGTTTTAGAAAAGCAAACCAAATGATACTCGGCTTCACTTAAAAGGAAACTTCAGATGTGGAAAATGCAGCCTGTGTAACAACACATCAGATGCAGAGTTTTTTACCCTTCATACAAATTGTAAAAAGTCAAAAATCAGAAATTCATGTCCAACATTTTTTTATATATATAAAATTGCCCAATCAATACTGGCAACAAGTTTGAAAAGATTCAGCCAAAAAATACGGGAGAAGTAGTCACTGAAGTTAAACATGAATTTACTGTTTACCTTCAAAAATTCATAAAAAATTAAATTGAAATTACTTTGCACATTGAATACTCATACCAGGTTTTAAAGAGTTGGCCTGGGAATAAGAGAGGCATAGGGATTAAAGGTAAACATTAATGTACAGTATTTTTCTAAGTTGACAGATGGACATCGGACAGGTGGACAGATGAATGCCAGAAGGCTCAGTATCAGATTAGCAGAGCTAAAAAAGACAAAATGTTATTGATAAATCTCTAATAACCTCAGTTGCAATCACTCTACTCTGTTTTAAGAACTGTAACTCTTGATGTTAGGAAGTGGATTACCTGATGATTCATGCTCTGATGAACGCCTCAAGGATGAAACGTTAGCATGCTTGCAGGCATGAAAAAATAAACTGGTGAAATTGAGATTAACAATTTCCCATAGATTTATAATCACAACATGGTGATGGACAATTTACATTTAAATAAAAGTAACACAGAGTCGTTGCTGGAATGGATGATCCCAATGTAGCTGTCATTCAAATGTCATGATTAGATTTATTCAACGCAATAATCTATATCCTATAATCCTAGTTCTTCTTACTTTTTTTCTTAACGTACCTTTATTATACTTGGAAACCACATTGACATCCACCTGCCTATGGTTCTGTTTTTGCTGAACCAGTTTTGACACTGAGGAGCACCATTTCACCCAAATTTGCTGGTAACCACTTTTAGAGTGCAGCTAAGAAACAAATATCACTGCACTATTAAGTGAACCTAACTGGGTACAGTTGGGCACAGGTTTCATTTTTGGACTCTATAAACCTGTCCTCCCTATCATGGACACAGACAGCTGTCTCCACATATTAAAAGTGGATGTTCTCAGGCTAAATGGTCAAATGAATCAGGAATATACCACACAATGCCAGAAAGTAGAGCCCGTCTTCTCATTCCAGGGGTCCTCACAAGGTCCAATTGGGTATACTTTCTGTTTTCATTTTCTACAAGTATTACTTTAGACAGAACCTGTAGAGTGAAAAGGAAACTTTGTTCAGAGAAAGAAGCTGTGTTGTGTATAAATTCTGTTGTGAAGTTAGACGATTATGTAAAATGTTGTACCTCAGGTTTTAAGTCACCCATGACCTCCTCTCTGCCGTTAAATGTTGCACATTTACTCAGGTAAAAATGAGCAGTGTCCACTTTTCCATTACTTATCAGCCACCTGGCAGACTCAGGGAGCCACCTCCATATAAAAAGCAGTGAGAAGGTTTTTAAACATAAAGTTCTTCAGAAGATTGCTCATATAAACTCTGTACTTACATATGTCTTATCAAGAGAAATGTGATATTATACTACAAATAAGACTACAGATCTTACAAATGCTTTTAGGTTGACAAGATCTAGCTTGCTCTGTCTGAATGCTGAATAATGATAATTATTTGCCTTTACCACCAACAGAGCATAGCAGGAAACAGCAGGGAAGTCACAGCAGCAGTCAGGTGCCTCCAGTCATTAATAAAATAGGCCACACCAGGTAGAAGCGCACAACCAAAACTCCAGTCCAAGCTCATTAAAACACTGACTGCAGTCCGATGTTTGATATCCACCCATTCAATACCTATGTGGAGCAATTTTTTGTATTTTTTATTTTTAATAGCATTGACTGAAGTTACTGATAACAATTAGTATTTTGAATGTGCAGTCCTTCATTAGCGGTTTTTGCAAACCAAACCTGTATGTGCATTACCTCAACAAAATTTTGTTGTGTAAGTGTGATGATTAAATTCATTTGTATTTTATGAGCATGATGGACAACTCACAAAGGACGATGGAGATAATACTTATTCCAGAAAGTCCAAGTCCAGTAAAAAACCTCATTGTAGCAAACATGGGGAAATTATAGGAGAAAGCACTCGCTATCCCAAAGAAGGCGGTTACGATGTACGACAACATAAGTGTTTTTTTACGGCCAAACCTGTAAAACAAATGATAAGAAAATCAATCAAAATATCTACACAGCACTTAATTAAATGACATAGCCTAGATAGTACTTGTTAAGACTAAAGAGTTAAGAGTTTAAAAAACTAACTAAAATTATAGATAAAATGGCCTTCCTTTTCTTGTTTGTCATTTTATTTAAAAGCCTTTATGATCATTTTCCGCTCTCCGAGTTTAAGCTGGGAGCGCCGTCGGGCAGCTCTGTGCGCGCATGCCTGCGCATGCTCACCGCGCTGGTCCGCAAAGTAATGGCAGCGGTCTGCAGAGAAAGCGGCCACTTTATCAGTAAGAGAATAACAATCAGGAACAATCAATATAAGGACTCACAAATGTCAGCAAATTCATGGAGGGAGACTGCTAAAACTGTCGGAATGGACTCGAGGGAATGAAGAAATTGAAAAAACAGGAACAAATATGTTTGCAGCCAAAAAAACTGAGCACAAAGAGCGAAGACCAAAAGAAATCCCAGCCAGCACCGCATATAAAACACCAGCACACGACCGTAAGGTAATGGACACACAATCCAGCTACACAAGCAGAAATGCGACATGAGGTCGGCCACATATCGCACATCTAACCAAGCTAGCTCCAAAACAGAAGCTGTTGTTAATCTGCTGCACTGACGCTGAACTTTATTGGGAGTTTATTGTAGAATTTATTGAGTTTGGGAGTTCATGTTTTTCTGTTTCTCCCTGTTGATGTTCATGTGTGTCCTTAATATTACACACATTTAGCACGCAGTGCTTCTGTCTTGTGAACAGTTGGTTGTTGAACATATTTCTTTAAAGGTTATCTTTGGTTGAGTTTTTATTACACAATGTGCCTTGAATCTTGCACCTGACAAAGTATGAAAAACTGAAACTAATACTGAAACTAACGAAACTAAACTAAAACTAAGCAATAAACCAAAAATAAAAACGAGCAAAACCGCTCTGAAAACTAATTAAAACTAACTGAATTAAAGAAAAAAAAGTAAAACGAACGAACTAAAACTAAACGATAATGTAAAATCCAAAAATATTATAACCCTGGTGGGAAGTAACAAAGTAAAAATACTTTGTTACTGTACTTAAGTAGATTTTCTAGGTATCTGTACTTTACTTGAGTATTTATTTTTCTGCCAACTTTTTACTTTTACTCCCTACATTTTAACATAAATATCTGTACTTTCTACTTCTTACATTTTCAAAACAGGCTTGTTACTTTAGGATTAATATCTGAGGGAAGATTTTATTTGCGGTCACTGCGCCTTCAAAGATCAAACCGATCTGAGCCTAAATGGAGGAACAGCAACACATTAAGGGACAATCATACTGCCATATTCATTCCCGGGGCTTATCGCATACAAAGACATGAAAACGTTAAAACCAGACAATTTATGCATCATTTATAGAGGTCACAGTGGGCCGGACCAAGTTCAGAAATTGCCCATAGGTGTGAATGTGAGTGTGAATGGTTGTCTCTCTGTTAATCCTGTGACAGGCTGACACAGGCTCCATCACATTGTGAGCTGTAATTCTTCACCCCATGCTGAGTCACTACAGCCAATCTTAAGGTTCCCCCACCTCCTGAATCCCAGTGTAACCCCTAACTGTAGTGGTGGGCAGATCGATCCAAATATCGATAATATCGATACCATTGTTGGTATTGATACTGATCAATACCAGTGTAATGAGATCGATACTTTAGCTTCAGTTTCTCTCCTGTATGCCGTGCTGTGGTTTCATTAATAACAGGGACTTGGAAGAGAGAGACCTAATGTTTAATAATCCAGGGTTGAGACCAGGAAGCAGAGTTGCAGTCTTACACGCCTCTCTGCAGCTTCTCTCCTCCTGCCATCCCCCCAAAACCCCATCCCCACAGAGTCGGTGCCTGCTCCCAGACAACTGAAAAACAAGGCTAAAATCAGCAAAAAACTATTTAAGCATAAAAATTTAAAAACAATAAATAATACAGCTTCATCAACTGCACCAAAGAATAAAACAATTAAATGTGAATTATTAAACAGGTCTAGGTCTCTCTCTTCCATATCCCTATTAGTAAATGATTTAATAATTGATCAACATATTGATTTATTCTGCCTTACAGAAACCTGGTTACAGCAGAATGAATATGTTAGTTTAAATGAATCTACACCCCCGAGTCACAGTAACTGTCAGAATGCTCGAAGCACAGGTCGAGGAGGAGGATTAGCTGCAATCTTCAATTCCAGCTTATTAATTAATCAAAGACCCAGACAAAGTTTTCATTCTTTTGAAAGCCTGACTCTTAGTCTTGTCCACCCTAAAAAACCTGTTTTATTTGTTATTATCTATCGTCCACCTGGTCCTTACTCAGAGTTTCTGTCTGATTTCTCAGACTTTTTATCTGATTTAGTGCTCAGTTCAGATAAAATCATTATAGTGGGTGATTTTAACATCCATGTAGATGCTGAGAATGACAGCCTCAACACTGCATTTAATCTATTGTTAGATTCAATTGGCTTCTCTCAAAATGTAAAGGAGCCCACCCACCACTTTAATCATACTCTGGATCTTGTCCTGACATATGGCATAGAAACTGAAGACTTAACAGTATTCCCTGAAAGCCCCCTCCTGTCTGATCATTTCTTAGTAACATTTACATTTACTTTAATGGATCACACAGTTCAATTCAATTCAATTCAATTTTATTTATATAGCACCAAATCACAACAAACAGCCGCCTCAAGGCACTTAACAGCACACAGCAGTGGGGGATAAGTTTTATTACAGTAGAAGTCTTTCTGAAAGTGCTGTAACTAAGTTTAAGGATCTAATTCCTTCATTGTTATGCTCTTCAGTGCCATGTGCCAACACAGTACAGAGCAGCTACCTAAACTCTGCTCCCAGTGAGGTTGATTATCTCGTCAATAGTTTTACATCCTCACTGCGTACAACTTTGGATACTGTGGCTCTCTGAAAAGGAAAGCGTCAAATCAGAAGTGCCTGACTCCGTGGTATAATTCACAAACGCACAACTTAATGCAGATAACCCGAAAGCTGGAGAGGGAATGGCGTCTCACTAAATTAGAAGATGCTGATTTAGCCTGGAAAAAGAGTTTGTTGCTCTATAAAAAAGCCCTCTGTAAAGCTAGGACATCTTACTATTCATCATTAATTGAAGAAAATAAGAACAACCCCAGGTTTCTTTTCAGCACTGTAGCCAGGCTGACAAAGAGTCAGAGCTCTGTAGAGCCGAGTATTCCTTTCACTTTAACTAGTAGTGACTTCATGGATTTCTTTACAAATATTTTAGACATTAGAGAAAAAATTATACATAACCATCTCCAAGGTTTATCTTCATGTTCGGCTGCTTTCAGCACCGCTGGTATTTGTTTAGACTCTTTCGCTCCAGTTGATCTTTCAGAGTTAACTTCAGTAGTTACTTCCTCCAAACCAGCAACATGTTTATTTTAAGATTAGGCTTAAAACTTTCCTTTTTGATCAAGCTTATAGTTAGGGCTGGATCAGGTGACCCTGAACCATCCCTTAGTTATGCTGCTATAGGCCTAGGCTGCTGGGGGGTGGGGGTTCCCAGAATAGACTGTTTCTTTTCATTCACCTTATTTACTTTGTTTATACTCCACTCTGCATTTAATCATTAATTGTTATTAATCTCTGGCTCTCTTCCACAGCATGTCTTTTCTCTCCCCTCAGCCCAACCGGTCGCGGCAGATGACTGCCCCTCCCTGAGCCTGGTTCTGCTGGAGGTTTCTTCCTGTTAAAAGGGTGTTTTTTCCTTCCCACTGTTGCCAAGTGCTGCTCATAGGGGGTCGTTTTGACTGTTGGGTTTTCTCTGTATTATTGTAGGGTCTTTACCCACAATACAAAGAGCCTTGAGGCGACTGTTGTGATTTGGTACTATATAAATAAAATTGAATTGAAATTGAATTGAATTAAAGTTGTGAGCCGACTGTTCAAGTGTTGCTCCTGTCACAGCACAGAGCAGGCACACTTTGCTCCTCCCTTCCCCGCAGTGTTTTGACGTTATACCATCACGTGACACGTAACATATTTTACTTGGGGGAAAAAAAGGAATTTGTCAGCGGCCCACGGGGCGCTTACGGCCCCGCCCCCTACTTCCAGCCCGCGATTTGATGTCAAAAATATAAGACAATTTGGCCCTTTAAGTTACTTTTTTTGACATTTCGCTTTCCCCTCCAATTAAGAAGAGTTAGCAAAATGTCAAAAAAAGTAACTTAAAGGGCCAAATTGTCTTATATTCTTGACATCAAATCGCGGGCCAGAAGCATAAATTTTTATAAAGTTGTGGAGTGATAATTTTGTGAATGAAGGGATATTTTTTATTACATTTGTATTATACTTTCCTGAACACTCTACCTGAAAAAAGTTTTAATTTGTTCTTGAGTGATCATTTTGTACAGTTTATTTAAGAAAAAAATCCAGACATCACAATGTATGGGGAAAATTGTTTTCTTACTGTTTCAGAACAAAAACTTTTATTTTGATAAAGTATTTTCTATTTACCTATAAACTTTGCCCAATTCTATCCTGGTTTTTAACTAATTAATGATCCAATGAAAAAAAAAAATCACAAAATTCTTCATAATTATTAAAAAGTATCGGTATCAGTATCGGCAATACTGCCCTGTATTTACTTGGTATCAGATCTTGCAGTATCGGACACCACTACATAACTGTACTCATTTTCCTGTTCATTTCCTCTTCAAGCTGAGTGCATTCATTAGAATTAGAATTAAAATTGAAGGTAAGTTTGTATTCTCATGCAATAATATTGTTTTATTATGACATTAGCATTGCAATGTTCACTTAGCTTTGCACAAAAATAGCTGGTAGAAATGTCCTTCAAAGAGCTTTAATTTTTACTTTCTTACTTTGAGTACATTTCAGAGCCTGTGCTTTTTCACTTTTACTCGCATAAAGAAGTTGAATCAGTACTTCTCTACTTAAGTACAGAATGTCTGTACTTTTGCCACCTCTGAGTGAACTTAATGGAAAATTTTCTTATGGAAAAAAACCAAGAGCAAAAATAACTAGAAAAAGCATTTCCTGAAGAAAATGCACTGTGAATGCTGGAAGCTGAAAGATTGCAGCTGAAATGCCAAGAAATGCTTCAAGAGCTGAAACTTTATTTGCTGAATGAGCTTCAACAGCTGAACAGCTGGATAGCTGAAAGGCTTGGCTTTATTTTAAAGCTTAAATGGTGTCTCTAGCTGAATGTATGCTGAACTTATTAGATTTCAAAGCACAGCTGAACTGCGAACAGCTGAACAGCGAACAGCTGGATAGCTGAAAGGCTTGGCTTTATTTTAAAGCCTAAATGGTGTCTCTAGCTGAAATGCCAGGAAATGCTCCAAAGAGCTTAAATCTGGCTGAAAGAGTTTAAGCTGGTGAATGAATGCTCAATGGAAATTTTTTTAAGTGTGGGATAAAGTGGGACTTGAACCTGCCCTGTCTGCTTCTTGTGCATTGATGGTCCCCTTTTCTACCACTGAGCCAACAGTAGTGTCACACAAGCAGTGAGGTTTGCAAGCATACATATTGGAGAGCTCTGCCAAGCTGCATGCTTGTAAATGCGCCAATTGAAAACACCTGTGCACTGCTTAGCTGCTGAGATGCATGCACTCTGTCAAATTTGCCTCGGCGCACCTGTCAAATAACTGCTTCTAAATCAAAAACCGTAGCTCCTATCAAAATCATCTTTGAACTGTGAGCGTCACAAGGACTGCTCTAAACAGTGGTGTAATTTTTATTTTCCTGGGCTCAAAAGTGTGGCCATGGGAGCAGTTTAAAAAAGGTGCTCATTTCTGCTTTGGAGAAAATCACCTCTCTAAAATTACTATGGAGGTTAAGGAAGGAGTTGGAAGGTACTCCCTCTGTTTGAACGCTTACAGTTTAAAAAGTGTACATTTGACAGGGTTTAGAGACACATTGTTTGAAAGTAGAGACGCAGCTCTACATTTTGAGCATAAAATGATGGCTGTATCGCAAAGAATGTGGACACAGTGGCAGTTTAAAAATAAATTTTCCACCTGAAAGTTTTGAAGTCTCCCACTCTACTAATCAGGCTCCCACTCTAGCAAACGCAATACACAACCATTATGAACTCTGAAACGGCTGAAAAAACACCTTAAACTTAAACGCTCACCGTGCTTAAACCCTAAAAGATTTTGAAACACCAAGTAATAGCTGAATAGCTGAAAGACTTGGCTTCATTTTAAAGCTTAAATGGTTTTTCTAGCTGAAAGTATGCTGAAGTTATTAGCTTTTAAATCCTGAAAGGATTTGAAAAGGATTTGAAACTTCCCCATTCATTTTGAATGGCAAAAATGAAGATTATAAAAAGTTCAATATCTTAAAAAGTATAAAGGTTACAAAAAAGAAAAGTAATAGCACAAATCTCCAGAAGAGGCTGAACGTTTTGATACCAGAACGGTGTCTGTAGCCCAAACACTGCTTGAGTTTTTAGCGACCAAAAGTTTTTGGAGTACAAGAACAATACTGTGAATGCTTTGCAGCATTCACAGTAAATGAATGCTTTGCAGCATTCACAGTAAATGAATGCTTTGCAGCATTCACAGTAAAAAAGAAGTGAGTAAAATCCTTCTAATCTCAAGTCTTCCAAGGAAGGTTGCTTTAAATATAAACACTACTCTAGATCAAGGACCACTGCACTGTGTATCAAACCAGACAAAAAGCCCAAATGTCTTTGAGGCCTCCATGGAAGCAATCCAAACTCACGAAATAGAGGGGATAGGTCCTACTCGAAAAATGCTTGACATTTGGCAATACAGACCTCATCTGGGGTATCAGCCCAGATCCAAATACAGACTAAAACTTAAAACTATAATTGTATTTTTGCATAAAAAGTTAAGCGTAGTTCGAATTTATAATTCAGTGCTTCATTTTAAAGGACAGCATGAACACACCTATCACTAATGTAGCCAAATACTGCCGCTCCAACCATGACCCCTATGAAGAAGATGGTGGCTGTGGCTCTGTTTGCCCTTCTGTTATCACACACCAGATCCCACTATAAGGGAAACACATGCAAAAGGAATAAGTTCAGCTGATTTAAGACTAGTATTACTTTCCTGCTTTTTAAATTTAGATGTTGATCTCACCTCTGTAGCCAGAGTAGATTTGAAGGTGGTGGTGTCGTATATCCATCCATTCTGGCATGGCACTGTGGGTAGGTCGGTTAAGTTGGAAAAGTTTGACAGCAGATGAAACTGAGGCTCTAAAAACATCTGACAGGAGCTCAAACTCCCATCCTGATCAAAAGGAATGCTAACAATGAGCCTCTCTTCCAAAGATAAATTCCTCAAAACACCTCCATTATTCAGAGAGCTGCTGTTACAATGATGTGAGGGAATAAAAGCAATAAAATTATTCAGCAGCAAGTGAAACGGCAAAGTTAAACGTGGAATTACTAACAAGAGGATTGTTCTTAGTTGGAATCTTCCAAAGCCATTGACCTCTTCCAGCACATTATCAAACTTCATCTTGGAAAAATAAAAAGGCACAAACTGGAGAGTGATCGCAAATACCTACAGGTACCAAGATCTTCTTTGAAAATGAACCACAAACTCTTTTTATTCCATTGAATACTCTTGGTTAATGGTCAGCCGATGTGTTCAATGTGTGAACTTATTAGCTAGTATGAAAGAACTGTCCTCATTAAACTGCAAATTACTGTAGTCTCTGGAGCCTGAAAACTGCAAATTAGTAACAGTTTTTTTCAAAGTAAATCAATAATTTTCAAAGAAAGCAAAGTGCATGGCTCTGCAGCTTTACTTTTTTATTTTAATATGCAAAGCTTAGAAAACTGTGTACTTGCTAAACATGAATACAAGAAATTTCCAGTGTTATGCTTTCTGCACTTTGGTCAATACCAACGGTGGTATTTGTGTCTATCCATCCATTTTTTTTTTCCATTTATCCACTTCAGGGTTGCAGGGGGGTGGGGCCTGGAGCCAACCCAGCTGCTATAAGGTGAGAGGCAGGGTGCACCCTGGACAGGTTGCCAGCCTGTTGCAGGGCCAACACAGAAACAGAAAATCACTCACACCTATGGGCAATTTAGAATCCCCAATTAATCTAACCCCAGTAACTGCATGTCTTTGAATGATGAGGGTAAGCCAGAGTACTCAGAAAGATGGTGGATTTGAACTCAGGACCTTCTTGCTGTGAGGAAGCAGTGCTAACCGCAGCATCACTGTGCTGCTCTATTGGTCAGTCTTTTAGGAAAATTCTATTTGTAAAGAAGAACTTAAAATTAAAAAGTGAATTTGTTTGGGCTGAGGAGAAGCACAGTTAAGGGTTTGCTCTTAGTTCTAATACTATAGGGACCTAAATAAATAATTAATGGCTCAATTAACAGTACTATGCAAAAGTCTTGAGTTACCACTCTTTTCTTTTTTTGCTTACAACGAGCCAGCGTTCTTGTAACTTTTAAATTGGTCTTGAGCAAAAGTTCTTGTCATGGTCCTGGGCCGTCTGCCCAGCATTTTGTGTTTAGTTTTATTTTCCCTGAGTTTTGTTATTTCCCAGTTTGTTTTGATTCTTTTGTTCCCTTTGTCCCTGTCTCCCCTGCTTCCATGGTCTTGTCTGTTTTGTCATTTTGTCTTGACCCTGACCTCCTGTGTTTTCATGTTGAGTTTTATTCCTAGTGTTGTGACTAGTCTGCGTCTCTGTCCCATGTCTGTGTGCCAGTTCCCCGTATGTAGTCTGCGTGTACCTTGGTTAGTCACTTCCTGTTTTATTTTGCCAGTCTTGTGTTCCCTGTGCTTTGTGTTTAGTTTTGCTTCCCCTATGTTGTTAGTCTCATTTGCTTCACCTGCTGTGCCCTGCTGTCTCCTCTTGCCCTGATTACCTATTGTGTATTTAAGCCCTCAGTTTTCATCTGTCCGTTGTCGCGTTGTCATTTTTGCTCCCTATTCTGTGTGTCTCCCTGTTCCTCCCCAGTTTTTAACTAGCTTTGGTCCCAGTGTAGGTTTGTTTTTGTTTTCTGTCTCATCATCATAATAAACCACTTTAAGTTTACCCCTGCTGAGTCCTGCATTTTGGGTCTAAGCCCTCCAGCCACACAGCCCGACATGACAGTTCTCCAGGCTTTCTGAAAATCTTTCAAGGGTTTTCTTTGGACGTTGGACTCATTTTCAGTCTAGTCCTTGTACCTGACCGTTTACCGAGGAATGACACTGACTGATGAATTATTTAAGCATAAAAAAAGGACCTAACCTAATGAACCAATGTTGTGTTGATCCATACCTCAGTAGCCAGAGTATATCTATCTGTTCTGACATGACACTGTGGGTAAGTCAGTTAAGTTGCAAGAGTCTGAGAGCAGATCATACTGAGGCTCTGAAAACATCTGACAAACTCCCATCCTACTCAACAAACCTCTCTTTCAAAGATAAATCCCTATAATCACTTCCATTATCCAGAGAAGTGATGTTGCAGTGATAAGAGGGAATAACAATGAAATTATAAAGCAGGAAATGAAACGGCAAATTGAAATTAACAGCAAGAGGATAGTCCTTTGCTGGAATCTTCCAAGGCTGCCAACCTCCTTCAGCACATCGTCAAATTTCATTTTTCAACACTAAAAACTCACTTGAGAATGACAGCAAATACCTACAGGGACTGAAGATGTTTATTTGACAGCCAACAGCCATCTTCATTTTTAAATGGTATTGGCTCATCATCTGATGATGGGTGAGAATGTTTTGAGGCAATGCAAATATGCATATGTGCTCACTCAGCTGCATGAAAGCAATCTGAAATCTACATATGTTCTTTCAAAGAAATCAATCATTTGCAAAGAAACTAATACCTTGTGTGCCCCTAACAGGCCCGGCCGACATTTACTTCATACTGAGGATGGTACAAATATCCAAAGCTTAAAAAATGTGTACCCATGGAAGTAAATACTCTTGAAAAACAAAGAATGTGTTTAAAGATCTAAAGGTGAAAGATTATGATGCGCAAATGAGCACACTGTATTTCAGAGCATCCTCCTCTTTAGTTTAGTTAGTTTCTGTCCACATTTATGTGTAGTTATCACTTGTTAACTTTATTTCCACACATTACAAATATGGCACTTAAAATTCCATTTATATAGCCTACTACTACCTAGTAAAGAGGAGGATCTTACAAAACTAATTCCAGTTGATCAAACCTGCAAAAGAGACAGCTCTCTTTGTCACTTATTTTTTTCTCATGCATGTATATATTTTTCACTAATATCATCTGATTAGTCAGAATATATAACAATTCTATTTTTTTTTTGTTTTGTTTTATAAAGTTATAGTCTTAATACTGTATAAGCACCACCATCCGATCACTATCAATCTTTTGCAGGCCATTGCTCATCACTGGACTCACACATGCTAGTGAAATGTGTCACATACAGCAAAACATGACAAGACTATTAAGCATGTTTCTACAAGCTGTCTAATCCCATCCCAAATCCCAAAGGAAAAACAAAAAACTGTAGTTCTATTACCATTTGTTTTATTGACAACACTTTGAGCATTTTAGCAATGATACTGTTTGAATTTGGAATATGGCAACTTTATTATTTCAGAATGTATTAATTTCCACTCATTAAGACAGTCTTATTATTGATAACTGTCATATTTCTTACTGAATCTCCTTCTTCCTTGGTGACTGCCTCCTGCA
This sequence comes from Archocentrus centrarchus, assembly GCF_007364275.1. Taxonomy (NCBI): domain Eukaryota; kingdom Metazoa; phylum Chordata; class Actinopteri; order Cichliformes; family Cichlidae; genus Archocentrus; species Archocentrus centrarchus. Next base: position 17,832,148 of record NC_044346.1, on the reverse strand, counting down.
ATATGAACAAAGCATTAGTTAGTCATTTGACCCTGCGTGCAGACTTCAGGAAATGAAAAATAATATGTATTTTGGACTCTGGCAAACTGTAAACTGGAGTGTTTACTGGATTATTGTTTAGCTATGAAGCTTTGTGACTGGTTAATCCTTAGATTTAGCTTGGATACTGAATTACATGGTGTGTCTGTGCAGGTTCTGTCATCCAGGGCATAGTAGTCTCTGGAGCTTGAAAAAAGGGGCGACTGGATTCCTTTTTGTTTCTTGAAGATGTTTCATCTCTCATCCGAAAGGCTCCTTCAGTTCTCAAACCAAAGCATGGAGAGACCCAGATATTTAAACCCCAGTGGGTGTAGACCCCTGGAGGTGTTTGTGACCCACTGTTGTTCATGTTCATAATCACTGAACTATCACTGAACAGAGGAGGTGGATTTCATCACCAACCTTTCCCCACTTTCAGTGCTGTCCTGAGCTCCCTCCCCAGGCACCTTAACCCGCACTCACACCGTTCTCAATAGGTTACTTGTTAGAATGGGGTGAAGTCCCAAATTGTTTTCACCCGAAACCACTGATTGTAATGACCTACACCTCCTTTCACACCTTGGTGCATGTGACTGTGCAATGAACAATAGTGGGTCACAAACACCTCCAGGGGACTAATAATAATGATGATGATAATAATAATAATAATAATAATAATAATAATAATAATAATAATAATAATAATAATAATAATAATAATGTTATTATTATTATAATTGTTATTATAATTGTTATTATTGTTGTTATAATTGTTATTATTGTTGTTATTATTGTTATTGTTATTATTATTATTATTATTATTATAATACATTTTATTTATGGGCACCTTTCAGGTCACTCAAGGTCGCCTTACAGGTAAAAAACACGGAGACGATTAATGTTGCGTAAGTGAAAATAAGCAGACCGAGTGAGGTTTTTGACATGAGCCTCAAAAAGAGTACTATCGAGGATGACACCCAGACTCTTAACTTGGGAGGAAATGGGGACAGTGAAATTATCAATGGTGAGTGTGAAGTGATTGGATTTTGCAAGGATAGATTTGGCACCAATCAGCAGGATTTCCATTTTAACATTATTCAATTTGAGAAGATTGTCAGAAAACCATGATATTATTTTAGAAAGACAGTCAGAAAGGGAGGGCGAGGGCAGAAGAGCTTTTGGTTTAGAAGAGACATAGAGCTGGGTGTCATCGGCATAACAATGAAAATGGATGCCGTATTTCCTAAAAATATGTCCTAATGGTAGTAAGTAGATAACAAAGAGAAGAGGACCGAGGACAGAGCCCTGAGGAACACCAGAGGATGCAAATACATTTTACGGTCCACACCAAACTACTGCAGCATCAGTGTGCAGCACAGAGGGAAACACAGACAGCGATTAGAGCAAGACGACAAGTACGCACTTTGTGTCCTTTTATCTGTGATATGAACTGATACAACGCAGAAAGTTCAGCCTTAGAGCCCAACCTAATTCACAGCTGTGAAAATCGCTTCACTTTTCTCATGTAATACACATTTACTGTGGTAGAAAACTTAATGTTGAGAAGGCAGAGTCACGCCCTTCTGCCGCTTTCGGCACGCGTTCCTGGTTCCAGACCAGCTAGCTTGCGGGGCCGGAATTGAACCCGTTTTTCGGCCGAGCACCGAGTGCTTCGGCGGTGGAAAACCCGCCTAACGGTTCAAATTATGGCACGGGCTCTGGAACCCTGTTGGTGGGAAAGAGGCCAGAGTCAGCTGCCATTAGTAGGTCATTTGTGATTTTAACTAATGCAGACTCAGTGCTGTGTAGAGGATGAAAACCAGACTGAAATTCCTCAAAAAGATTATTATTTGAGAGGTAATTGTAAACCTGGTTGGCTACAATTCGTTCAAGAATTTTAGCAAGGAAAGGAAGATTAGAGATGGGCTGAAAATTATTCAAATTACTGGGATCAGCCCCCTGCTTCTTTAACAATGGAGAAATAACAGCTGACTATACCCACTGGGGTTTAAATACTTGGGTCTCTCCACCTTTTGGTTTGAGAACTGAAGAAACCTTTCAGATAAGTCCAGTAATTCTTTTTTCAAGCTCCAGAAATTACATGGCGTGTTCTTGTAACACTTTCTCCTCTTTACCTAGGTTTCTCGATATCCTCAATGAACTCTGGCATTCGGGTGTTTAATGTTTCAGGCAGAAGCCAAGCCACTAAACCAGACCCAACTGCCACAGCACAATATGTAGCTGCAGGAAGGGGATGCCACACATCTTCCAAGAGCATGATGAGCGGAGAAATGGAGACGCCCAGTCGTGCGAGAAATGAGGTGTAGCCTAAGCCATTTTGTCTGATAAGATCAAACCATTGAGGTAAATGAAAACCTTCCATACAAAGTAATCACAACAGGACAGAAGATCAGTGTCAAAGGTTAAACTAGCTACGTAAGTTGTTTGTTGACTAACCGTACAACAGTAGGGTAAAGTTCTGTAGTGTAGAGGTACATGATTGTGAATGAGGCCTCCGACATAGATTTTCCAAGAACCGCCACAACAGTACGAGCAATCCATTTATCTGAGGTAAAAGGGATCAAAAAAACTTTCATGTATATTGCCAGAATTAGAAGAGCACTCAGAAAACACATCCTCCATCAAGGCCAACCCCCTATCTTGTCATTTTTAAGGAGTGACCCTGGTCCCCACTAGAATTTAAACTATAGCCTCAAATTAACACTGACCACTTACATCCACATTGACGCTTGGTGGTGGAATTAAATTATTAATTTTAAGAAATGAAAGAAATGAAAATGAAAAATAACCTTTTGAAACAAACATGTTGATGAAGAGACAGAGACCAGTTAACAGCAGGGAACCCATCTGGCCATGCTTTCTCCCAACTTTCTCCAGGATGTAATAGATTCCAATCTTCATTGGCATTTCAATGAATGCAAATATGAATTGTGTTAGGTATGGGTTTAGTCCAAACCCTGTGATGTTCAGACTTATTCCATAGTATGTAAATGCAACGCCATACCTAGAAAATAGAAAAACACACACTTAAACCTGGGCTGATACACTGATTTAACCTTAGATGGATAAAAGCAAGGCTTTCACTTTAAAAACATGACCATAGCATACCATACCTTTAAATATCATATTAATTTACAGAATTAATATTTTTTATACTATATGCTAGAATAAAATCAAAAGTAATACAAATTTCCTTATGCTTGATTCATGTTACACACTGTGTCAAAAAGGATAGCTATAAAAACTACAATTATTTTTTTTACAATTAATATTTTTTTACCAAGAGGTAGCCTGGTGGTTTTATTACCTTTCCCCTAAATACAATGTGGCCCTTTGGCTCAATAACCCACCAATAACCATCTCTTAAGATAGCAAACATGTTATTTCTAGCTTGTGTAATCCACACACAGGCGCACACACACATAAAATTCAGCTGAGAGAAAGAAGTTAGGCAGATTTTTAAACCTTGTACAAAAATTTCTAGCTTTTTCCCATCTTCCAGTCAGTTGGAGTTAATTAACTCATTTTGATATTAAATGCACACATATGATCAATATTTTCACCTAACTGTCAGGAAGCTTATTTCCTAAAATACTGAATTATCCCGTAACTCCAAACCAGTAAACAGAAACTTACCATACTATTCCTGAGCATATAGCAAGTTTTCTAATATTTGGGGTCCTGAAAAGATCTACAAAAGAGTACTTCTCATCTCCACATTCAGTTTCTGCAGCTTCAAGTAATATCTGTGAGAAAGCCAGAGCAACATAATCTGAATGTGCATTTACAAAACCTTTTTCTCCCTATTTTACAATAAGACTGTCTGCTAAAAAAAAAAAAGAAAAATTTGAGTTGAGATGTACCTCTGGTGGGATGGTGGCCATACACTTGGATCTGTTGTTCATACTGGCACATTTCGTTATGTAATGATGAGCAGCATCTGCCTTTCCTTTGGCCACAAGCCACCTTGCAGATTCTGGAAGCCACCTAATGCAACAAACATGGTGAGTTCACCATCTGATCAGAATCTAGTGAAATTAAACATATTTTGCAAAGTGAGCAAATTAAACTTTAATACCTCCAAGCAATAACAGACAGTACCAGGGGTGAGGAAACTGCCAGAATGAGCTTCCTCCACTCATTTACAAAGTATGCAATGCCAACCAGAATCCAGTTCCCAATTGTCCAATCCAGGCTTATGATCACACCAGAAAAAGTCCTGCGTTCAATACTAAACCATTCAACATCTGCAAAAACATCAGCACAGATAAAAAAGTTGGAGCAAATTCTTTAAAGTAAAAATAGAGTATACCTAATAACATGAACAAAGCTATAGCATCTCGATCACAGGTTAGCACTGGTTTATCATTATCCGGCTTACTTAAAACATAAGCGATGATGCTCAGTCCTGCGAGTGACATCCCCGTAAAAAATCTCAAGATGACAAACATTACATACGAAGTGGAGAATGCACTTAGCACTGCAAACATCAAGGATGATAGATAAGACACAAGGAGAAGAGGACGTCGCCCGAACCTGGTCATCAAAAGAAAAATATTTGTTCACACACACACACACACACACACACACACACACACACACACACACACACACACACACACACACACACACACACACACAGAAAGCTCATATTGCACTCTTGTAAAAGGGTGTATACTACATAATACATAATATATACTTGCAAGATATTCATATAACATTATACTCGTGTGTACAGGAATATTACTACATAATGCACCCTACATACCACATAATCTGCTGATATCAATGCATTTTATATAATTTTATTCAATTAAATTTCAGTTTCAATTCCATTTTATTTATATAGCACCAAATCACAACAGTCGCCTCAAGGCACTTTATATTGTAAGGTACCCTACAATAATTATAGAGAAAACCCATCATTCAAAATGAATGAACAAGCACTTGGCAACAGTGGGAAGGGAAAAATCCCCTTTAACAGAAAGAAACCTCCAGCAGAACCAGGCAGAAAATTAAAATGTTATTCAGAAATGGACAGGACGGGATTTTCAGGGAATACTGTTAAGTTTCTATGCTGTATCTCAGGACAAGATCCAGAGTATAATTAAAGTGGTGGGTGGGCTCATTTACATTTTGAGAGAAGCCAACTGAACCTAATAATAGAGATGGAGTTTTGGTGGGATAGCAGGAAGAGAAGTTGCAGAGAGTTGTAAGACTGCGACTCTGCTTCCTGGGCTCAACCCTGGGTAGTCACGTTTTAGGAGGGTTAATTAATTCGGCCAGATTTCTAGCAATGAGGGCTGCTCCATCCAAAGTGGGATGGACGCCACTATAATGGTCAATAATGGTCAAGTGGGTATAGCCAGTCACAAAGCACAATATGATCACATAATTAGGCTAAGCCAATCAGGCATGAGAAAACGGCTGCATATCATTAGCATATATTATCATATCATTAGTAGCCTGAAATCCTCCATGTTGTTTAATCTCCACTTCAGATAAATACAGCCACAGTTTACAAAGGGTATCAAACATCCAGGAATATGAATATTGTGTTGCACATCTTTGAAGAGTAAAGAACACATATGCCAAATTTCATGGCTCAACTCCTTGTGGTTTAAGTCTATAGACCAGAAAGGTAAAACCTCATAGACAGATGGACGAACGCATGGCATATCCACTGGAGGATCAAAAAACTATAAGAGTAATTTAATTCAAAAATGTAAACTTTCACATTTTCTATAACATTACAGGTGAAGTGAAATATTCCAAGACTTTTTAAAAAAAGAATTGTAGCTCATGAAAATCATTAATCATGTATTTACTGAGATTGAGCTGTGTCCAACTTGCTGCTAAGTCCCGCTGGAAAAGAAGATCGGCATCTCCATAAAGCTTGTCAATAGATGGAAGCATGAAGTACTCTAAAATCTCCTGGTAAATGGCTGCATTGACTTTGGACTTGATAAAACAGTGGACCATGTGACAGTTGTAGCTCCTTTTCTGAAGACCTCTGTGGTGGTGGCTCTTGATGCACATATATCAGCCTCAGTCAACTCTTTGTGAAGCTCTCCCAAGTTCTTGAATTTACTTTTCTTGACAAAGCTTTGGTCATCCCTATAGCTGTTTAACTTTCCCTAAAAGGCTTCTACCTTCTATTCAGCTTTCCATTAATATGTTTTGAGACACCACTCTGAACAGCCAGCCTTTTCAGCAATGACCTGCTGCGCCTTACCCCTCTTCTAGAGGCTGTCGATGACTGTCATCTGGAAATTGTCAATTCAGCAGTCTTACCCATGATTATGGTTACATGTACTGAACTAGACTGAGAGATGCACATGATTTATACTGATTAAATTATAATAATCTCAAACTTGAAATTAAATATTGTAATAATTCAAGGATACTGGAATGGTGATTTTCATGAACTATAAGTCATGATAATAATAATTAAAACAAAAAAGGCTTAAAATATTTTAAAACTTTCAGAATGCATATATGACAAGAACTAGTATTTCTGTGCTAAATGTTGGCACAGTTTCTTTCCGTTTTTTTGTTTCTGTACCGTATCTACACACTGCTTCAACCATTTTACTCTGAAATATGTACAACTTGATCCAACTTTTTTTTTAAATAGTGAGTGCACTATAGAAGGCAACACACTATATCTTTTTAATTAAGACCCTTACCTGTCACTGAGAAAGCCAAATGCAGGGGCTCCAACCATAACACCAATAAAGAAAATGGTTGCAGTTGCCTTGTTCAGACCTTTTCTGCTGCACACGAGATCCCACTGCAAATCAAATATTACAATATGTATTTTTTACAGTTGCATTTCATGGAAAATAATCCCTGGGAAATTAAAATTTCACTAGTTCAGAATCACATTTCTTACTTATTTATGGTTTATATTTTTTTGTTCTTAGAGCATGATAAGATGCTAGCTGCAAAAATACATCCTTAATATAACAGATGATAACTTATTCTTTAAAACAAAAAATCCAAATAACTTTCTAAAATGTCTCTGATCAACCTAACATTTGACTTACTTACTGAATTACACTTACCTCTGTTGCCAGCGTAGATTTGAAGGTGCTGTTGTCATACACCCATCCGTTTTGACACTGAACGGCAAATGTGCCTTCACTACTGTTTGATCCTGACACATATTCATACCGGGGCTCTGAAAACATTCGACAGGAGCTCGGAGTTCCATCCCACTCTACTGGAACACCAACTGCTAATTTCTGATCTAAAGTTAAATTTCCAAAAACAGCTCCATCATCCAGAGCATCGATGTTGCAGTGATGAGCGGGAACAGCTGCCATGAAATTATTCAGAAGAAAGTGACATGGCAAAGTAATTCGAGAGATGATCTGAATCAAGACTAGTGTGATTTGGAATTTTCCAAATCCATTAATTTCTGCAAGTATGCTGTCAAATTTCATTTTGCTGCGCTTCCTGCGTCGGCTAGAAGACAAACGCTCTAAAAGTAAAATGAAATGCAGCAAAACTGACTATAAAAGGACACATTCACCAGCACAAAGTTAATAATTAAAATGAATATCAAAATCACGCATAAGTAATGTAACGTAACTGTACTCAATACGATGCAGTTACTCAGTCAAACACTGGCTTTGATTTGATTGTTATAACTGATATCTCTATCAAAGCCTTGGACAGTCAGGATTTTTAATTGAAAATCAGCACTCATAATGGAGCAAGCACGAATGTGATGAAAAGTCATGATATTCTTATTATAGTGGTGAACGTCAAAAACGCCTCATGAAGTGGTGACCAGCGTCTCACAATAAAAGCCTTATCCTACAATGCAGTTGCAGTACAATATGTAAAACAAACTGATGATTTTGTAATGTTTTATTTTACAGTTGTAAAGCTCCACGTTAGTACTGGGCAGCAGTAGCTCTGGCTGGGCTTAAATTCAGTATGCACAATACCCCCTCCAAAGGTGCCTAGCAAACAAGACAGACAGAGACTGGTTCACGCCTTTTTTTTCCTGTTGTACTAATCATAATTATACAACACCTTCAAACTCTGATGAGTGTGACAGCAAACACAACTGACCAACAGCCAGCTAAACATGTTAAAATCATACACTGGATATAGCCCAGAGAAATATAGTTATACAGGATCTCTGCATTGAGCAGCTGCAGGCACAAAGACGAGATCAGCTATAGTAAGACTAAACCAATCTGCTACAATTCACAATCAGTGGGATGGGAAAGTAACAAATTCAATTTTTCCTTCCAATTTGAAGTTTGTTCTGTGTCCCATTGTTAAACTGAAGGGTTACAAACACAAATAGTCCACTTATGTTCCCTAATTATTTTAGTTTAAATCAATCACTAACCTTCTTTCCCTGTGCATGAGCAGCGGTGTGTCTGACGTCTGAAACAGGGAAGGTCTGCAGCAAACAACTTGTGAAAACCCAGCTTTGGAATCTGTGCAACCCTGGCAGTGCTTTTTTTTTTTTTTTTTTTTGGTTTTCCTAAACTGAACATTCATTTTCACTATTAAATATACCATCATTTGAATATTTCATAATATGATTAAAATATTCACTGACAGCACTGTGAGCCTGGTGATTTCAGTTTTGAACGTGCAATGCTGTGTATTCTCATTTTGCAACATGAGCCAAAGTGATGATTTTACATTAACCTGCTTACAATTAAAATAAGATTACCATTGTTTCAAACTTTGCAACTAATTTCCACTGCAAAATTTACCATAAATATAAACTTTCAGCGCTCACATACCTCCTAACAAAGCGCTATATACTATACAGACAAAATAAAGAACAGCTTTATGACAGCATGCATTCACACTTAACAAAAGCGACAGTAAAATGTTCTTAAATAAGTCACTGTCACCTCAGATTAAATACAGTCAAGGACACAGAGATTTGAATATTATTGCAGCTAACAGGCAGACTAGCCAAAAGCTAATGCTCCATTTACAGCAAAACCCACCGAATTACACTATTTATCGATACACAAAAGGGATTTTAGTGTTAACAAACCTTCTGCAGATAGATATGGTTTAACATTTGGTAAACCTGTACTATGGAGACAGGTGGCAGTGAGGTCTGTTCAATGGCCTCCCTCTGCACAATGACGAAGCTACGTGAAGGTCCCTTTACAGAGGCTCAACACCTCCTCTCACTGGACATCACATAAAATAACATCTTATGGCAAAACAAAAAACAAAACAAAACAAAACAAAAAACAAATTAATTGACACATAATTTGGTAGGTTTTTAAATAATTAAAAAAAAAGTATTAAAAGGAATTCACATTTAAAAGGAATAAAAAAATATACTAAGCAGCACAAAGTAAACCTTAGGTGGGTGTGAATACGTTCAGTTTGAGCACTGATACAGGCTCACAGTAGATTGAAGAACGCACAAATAGAGTCGCTTAAATTTTTCTTCAGAAAGCAAACATGTGCAAAATGTGTCATGACTTGGTTAAATTAATATTTTTAAAAAAAGAGCATTACCTCAGAGCATTTCCATTACCAGGAAATATACTATTGTGTTCATTTAGTATACCATATACTATATATTGCTCATTCCATGGTAAATTAATAAGACTACTGACATGAAAAAACACAATGTTTTCCCGGGAGTGGCTTTTAACAAAAAGAAAATATACTGTAATGTGTAAAATATGTTTTCCTGCGAAGCCCTTAATATGTGATTTTACTTACTGAAGATTCCTTAGCTGTAAAATGATGTACAACTTGAAAAATGATTAAATGAGTGAAACCATGAGCAAACCACAGTTGCAAAACTAGATTTAGTTCCATTTACGGTCATTCCTTCAAAGAGAATAGCAGTCTTACATAATCTGTTTACCATTCAGCTGAGATATCCCCAAACTTTACCCTGATTTTTTAGAATTTTATGAAGTATAATTTAAAATGCATTTTGACAGCAAAGAGCAAATGACCACAAAGGTATAGCTACACTGATATAAAAACACCATACAGTATATCTGTGACTCTGCATATGACAGTCTTAGTATTACTGCAATTAGTTTAATTGTCCTCTCTTCAAGCAGTAAATTAACTTAATTAAATGCACACAGATACTAAACTGAAAACTTGTTTCAAATGAATCTAAAAATATCTTAAGCCTTCTCCAAGGACAAGTTCATTATGTCAACTTGCTGCTGGTGCATGACCTGAACTGTGTCGTGGAAACGGGGTGGGTTAGGAACACCTCTTCTTCTCTCTCTTTAAATACAGTAGCATACACGAATGACCGAGGCTACATATGAGCTGTTAGCAGGATAACGAACACTCAGAACCATTTTTTTTTTTTCATTTGAACAGACAGGATGTGAAGCTGCCAGTGCTGGACATCAGGTGCAGAGATGTATAATGTAAGTAGCTAATGTTTGGCAAATGATCTTCCTTTAAGAGTGCTTAAAGATGTCTTAATATAAGTGATTTGATTTCATTGCCTCTCCTTGGCTTTGATTAAAATCTTCATTCATAACAATAGTGAAAGGTGCTGTATTTATTATCATGTCACTAAGTTAGTCATTAAGTTTTTAACCTTTTACCTGTATTTCTGTTTTTTCTGCATTAGAAACCGGTTAAAGAAAAATGCAGCAACGCAAATTTAAAGTTTATATAAATCAGTAAATATAAATTGCTGGGTGCATGTTGATCTTTGTGGGTTCAGCTGATTTTTGTTTTGTCATAAGGCCCTTAGACTGAGCAATAAAAATCTATCTGTGGATACTGCTGAAAATGTCACCACATGTTTCTTATAAATGGCCGAGATTAGACTGTCTAATTATGTAAGAACATGGAAACATCTAATCCGCTCGAGCTCGGTCCTCATGGGGGTTGCCCTCCAGACCAAGAGTTCAGTCCTTAGTCAAGGATGCTGATTCCTTGTTTCCATGGCAATAAGTCAACAGGCTGAGGTTACTGCCATACTTGGAAAGAGAAATCCCATTGCAGCAAAGTCAGATTTGATGATGGTGGAGTGTTAAAGTGAAGTGGAACCAAGTGTGAAGATAAGCCAGTGGAATGGGACCGTGTTTGTATAAAATGTGGCAAGTGTGCAAGAGGTCTTACAGTTTTAGTAATCCTGCAGCTGCATGTGTTCTATGTTCTTTGTATAATAAGAGTATAGTAAAAAATATTTCTGTAAGGCTTAATGATCTCCCAGGCTCCAGTCCAGTAATGTGTGCATTTATTATGTCTGCAGTGGTAAATAGTAAATGCATTTTTTTTTCTTGCAATAGAGTCACCCCCACCCCCCACAAAACAAAACAAAACAAAACAAACAAACAAACAAAAACAGTTTTATCACTGAATAAAGTTTATGACAGTTTAAGTCATGGCAGAGTAGGAAGTCAGCTGCACACAAAAGCATGGTCATGAACAGTTGTGGTCAGAAGTGTACAAACACTCATCATGGGGATGAATGTCATGGTAATTTTGGGCTTTTAATGATTTCTTTAAATGTTTATTCTCCAGGGTGGAATAATTTTACAGCATGCATCTTTAATGACTAAAAATCAAGAACTGGGTGCACACATTTGAATTTATTTTGGATTTTCTCTAATCCAGGAGGGTCAAAAGTATATGTACAGTCTCAGATATATACAGTATGTACTGCCCCACTAATACTTGGTTAAATGTCCCTCAGTAAATTACACACGCACTCTTCTTGGTAGAAATGTTAGAGTTCATTTGAACTGGTTAGTTTCCTGGCATGGATCCGACTTTTAACCATAGTCCACAAAGAGGGTTGAGGTCAGGGCTTTGGGAAGGCCATTCCAGAAGCTTAATGTTAGCCTGCTTTATCCAGCCTAAAACCAGTTTTGATGTGTGTTTGGGATCATTGTTCTGTTGGAACACTCAACTGTGTCCAAGTTTCAACCAACTAGGTATTAATTTGAGGTGAAGTTGAAGAATTTGGAGGTAGTCCTCCTTCATTATTCCATCCACTTTGTGCAATGTACCAGTACCACTGGCAGCCCCAGAGCATGATGCTACCCCCACCATGCTTGATAACTGGCACAGTTTTCTTAGGTTTGAAAGCCTCATCTTTATTTCTCCAAATGTACCTCTTGTCATTGTTGCCAATGTTTGTCTGACCATAAAATTTTTCATCCATCCATCCATCCATCCATCTATTTTCTGCTGCTTCTTCGGGTCTGTGGCTTGGGGGTGGCAGTCTAAGCAGAGATGGCCAGACCTTTCCTCTCCCCAGCCACCTCCTCCAACTCTGCTAGGGGGACACAGAAGCATTCCCAAGCCAACTGAAAGGCATAATCTCTCCAGCATGTTTTAGGTCTGCTCAAGGAGCCTTCTCCAGAATTTACAGTACCAGTCAAAAGTTTGGACACACTTACCAATATGTCCAAACTTTTGACTGGTACTTTACATTTATTAAATTGTGAAAAGCCAGCAGTCCTTTACTCAAATCATTCATGGTCAAATCAGAGGTTCTAGCAAATAAATAAATTCAAATTTAAAACATTAAAAACGAAATGAAAAATACATGCAAGCTAAGTAACACATGTTAAATATTGTAGTTAATACTCACAATTAAAAATATGTTTAGTATCATAAGAATATTTACACTGGCAGTTGGGATCTGCAGCATAAATTCTCATGGTACGCCAGAACAAAATCCACCCCTAATTCATGCTAACACACAAGATAAAGTGCCAATTAATCCTAGTAATGCTGACCATGCGATAACACACATGCAATGATGTGAAAGTCAATTATCAGCCTGTATTTTCTCTGTATTTTCTTCATATCATTATCATTATCATATACCATTTACCATTCCCCCCATCCAGCTGCACATGGCGTTGAGTTGGATATTTATGATCTTTGGATGCTGATTGTTTTTAGTGATGACCTGATCATTTCTCCACTGCTGCCATCAAACCAAAATATTTGCTCAGAAGACATGTCAAAATCAAAGCAAAAACAAACAAAAAAACCCAACTGTTTTGCAGGTTACAGAATTCATTGTTTTTAGACACGTCGTAAGTTTTTCTCTGGTGCCATCATTGGGCCATTGTGGCAACTCCTAATGTGATGTAAAATTTACTGACCATATCCCACCAGGGAAACCTCCCCAAACTTGAATGAATGCCTATGTACATGAATAAGGCAGTACTCTATAGAAAGAGCATGCTTTCAAGACCCTTTAAGAAGTATTTTTTTCCATAAAATGTAGCTTATCTTTGAAATCCCATATGTAGCAATAAATGCTCAGCAGTCTTTTATAAATGAAAAATATGACTTTTTTAAAAACATGTCTTTGGTTTTCATCTAAACCGTTTCTGTGTATAAGAGAAAGTTAGCTTTCTTGTAGTGACATATATGGTTATGAGTGGATTATGAATGAACTTGTTTTTTTGTTGTTGTTGTTTTCTTTGTTTTTTAGATCCACTTATGCACAGCGTACTGTGTGAGACTACTCAGTGTAAAGATTCTGCAGCTCATACTAACTTTAGCCTAACTAAACAAAAGCTTACTGAGCCATATGGATGGTGTGTCACATAATATAATATAATATAATATAATATAATATAATATAATATAATATAATATAATATAATATAATATAATATAAACCTTATGTTCATATTCTGTTAGTGTGAGGGCACCACCTCCTGGTGGATGTCAGGAAATGTGTTTTAGAATAAAAGATTTTTATTTTCAGTAAAAACTATTTTTAGAGCTCCCCACTGCTCTACAAACAGCTTCCCCCCTCTCTGAGCCCTGGTCTGGCCATCTGTTTTGAACAGATTTTTTTTTTTTTGGTAAATTTCTATCCATAGCTGATTACAAAAAACAAAACAAAACAAAACAAAAAAACAATATGTTAATACAAGTGAAAACAAACATTGTCTTTAAGGGAGGAGAAGGAGGGCTCAGATTTAGTTCGTACATGGAAAGGCTGACAGAGATCAGAGTTGTTGTGACAGATGGGGACAGAGGAGGGAAAAGAAATCTCTTCATATAAACACAAGTTCAGCAAACAGCCACCCAATTGTTTTGCTTATGCTCTTGGATGTGAATGCTGTTTCCCCCATGATATTACATACCATTCCATTTACAGCAATGGCAGCTCTGTTGAAACTTCCACAGCAGAGCTGCACTTCCTATTGGGGATAGGAATCATTTAGGAAATAACATGGTAATCACTAATGTTACAAAGGTCATTGAATACTGAAATCTCTTGAGCTGAACAGAAAACAAATGTGACTTATAGTCAAGGGTAGACCTTATAGGGCATGCAATATTTTTATATAATATGTGAACTAAAATAGTTTGTTATATTGAAATCTATGCCTAAAGGGAAATGGTTCATTAGCTTTAAGTTCTTTGTCCTTGTCTTAATAAAGGTATCATTGGTGAAACCCAGGAAATTGTGAAACCCTATTAGAGATGGAACCGGAATTTGAAGATCAAGACCGCAGCGATAACTTGGCCCCCTGGTCAGGTTCAGATGGGTCCCAGGAGTTTTATGTGTCTGGATCCTACAATGAAGAGGAAGTTAGTGAAGCAGAGTACCACTTGGACCCAGAAAATACTCATATCCTCAAGTCTGACCCTGACTCCGACTCCCCAGAACACCTTCAAGACTGGGAATCTGCAGGTGAGCAACAGTCCCTGCCTGAACTTACTGGAAGTGAAGAAGAACTTTCATACCAGGAGGAGGATGACATCTACCTTAGTGAATCAAGAGAGTCCACTACAGAGTCTCCTCACATCCGAGCCTCAGAGCCTTCCTTGCATTCAGAGTGTCCAGACTCTGAGGATCATGCTGGCAAGATATCACGGCCACATTCCCAGTCTTCTTTCTCCTCTATTGGCTGTGCTGCTGATATGACCGTGGCCTTGACCCTGACCACAGGACACCCCCAGGGAGCCAGTAATAGAAAGGGCCCAGAGACTGGGAACAGCAAGCTTGAATCTTCAGAGGAAGGAGGGAGCAGCGAAGCACCTCCTGCTTCTGTCTCCTTTGGAATTTCAGATGAGGGTGCTGAGCAGGCAGAGAAGTGGAACTCAGAGTCTGACACAGATCTGTGCAGACCAGACAAGCACAGGACAAGGTACACACGTAAGTATTGATCTTCTACCCTCCTTTAATATCTCGATGAAGGTAGTATTGCAAAACTGCACAGTAGCAGAAGTTTTTTTTTTTCTAGATTTAAAATAATTTAAAGTGACTTATGAATGGTTAAAATTGAATTTGGTTGCTTTAAATGTGGCCAGTGAGGCACAAATTACAGTCAGAAAATAAAGTTAAATACAATTATTTTAGGCTGTATTTATTGCAGTCGTCATGTGACTCAAAAGAACATATTTAATTGATTAAATAACATTGACAAAGCACTATGGGTGCTGCTATTTCCATGCTGTAAGATACGGTCTATTTGAGGTAAACTTACTGGGAGAATACCCATGGCTTTAATAGTCAGAGCAGGATAAGAATAAAATATGACCATATGATGAGGCTGGTAGAAACAAATTTGACAGACACCAGCATATGTCACCCTGGCCTGTCACCTGATCCCTTTTCCGATCGTAAGCCTTGACTGCAGTGGAAAGTGAGCTCCTCACTTTTCTTGCCTTAAGGACCCCCCCCCCCCCCTCAAAAGTTAGCTGTAAGTAAATATGATGCTTTTATTAGTGCACTTGCTTCAGCAGGGGGAAATGAAATTGTGTCTTACCTGTCATGCTTGCATTAGTTGCTAATCCTAATGGCACTATCAGTCCCATGGTTATTTTATTTTCCTCTGCAATGACCAGTTAAGTACTGTGTAAACAAAAAACATTACAAATCACATTTTACTTTCTTATGTTGATGTTCAATTTCAACTTGTTGAAATTGTGCCTCCCTCCATCTTTTTCTTTGTCTCAGGGTTCAGTCACAGCGACAGCCAATCAGAAAGACATGTCAAGGAGACCAAGTCTAAATGTAAGAGAATTGCTCGGCTTCTAACTGATGCACCAAACCCCCGAAATAAGGGAGCCCTGCTGTTCAAAAAACGTCGGCAGAGAGTCAAGAAGTTTACGCTTGTGAGTTACGGAACTGGTGAAAACAAGCTTGACGGCGAAGACCAAATAGAGGAGGAAACTGAAGAAGTTACATCAGCCGGGTATAACTTTGTGGCCACAAGTGATTCTGAGTTAGAGGAGCAGTATTCTCTTTATCATCAGCAGCATAATTTGAGTCTGAATTGGGGAAGTGCCCGAGAAATGGAAGCTCTACCAGAGACAAAAGGGAAGGGAGTTTTGATGTTTGCCCAGCGGCGCAAACGAATAGATGAAATTGTGTCAGAGCACGAAGAGCTGAGGAGTAAAGGATTACCTGTGGAGGCATTAACAGTACCCGAATGTGCAGAACCACAGAATGTTTACGACACTGAAGAAATGTATGTGCATGCTGATCAGGCTGATCAACTTTACATGGATGCAAATCTCAAGCAGCATGGAGAATACCAAGAAGATTTCCAACAGATGAAACATCTGTCCAATTCGACAAAACCCTTGGTGCCAAACAGAACTGCAAAGCCTTTTCTAGGATTTCAAGATAGCCCAAGTTCTCCCCACACACCTGGGAGCGTTGTTCCAGTTACAATGAAGCAAGAAGCAAGATTTAAAGTACCTGTTCCTATTAACACTAACCCACTGGTTTGGTCTCCAACTGGTGACATTATAGCCTCAAGAGATGAACGAATATCTGTGCCAGCCATCAAAACTGGCATTCTACCGGAATCAAAACGGAAACCAACTAATAAACAGTCATCAAGGCCAGCACAAGATTTGGCTCTTCACATTCAAAACAAAGGGGAAAGGAGGTCTTATATTGAGTCGGAGGAAGACTGTTTTAGTCTAGGTGCTGAAGCTTGTAACTTTATGCAACCTAGAACAATAAAGCTCAAGAACCCCCCTCCAGTCGCCCCGAAACCCGCCATCAACCCAAACTGCCCACCTTGGATGAGAAGGAGTCCCTCCAACGAACCCTATATTCCACCAAGAAGTCCGGGTTCACAACCTTCGCACAGTCCTGTAGGTCCTCATAGCCAGCACTACTTACAGCAACAAGACTGGGCTCAGCCTCAACAGATGGCCAACCGTTGGGCACCAGATCAAACTCAGGCAACACTTCAAACACCTGCTAATGCCTGGGCTCCAGTCACCTCCTCTTCTCAGCTTCATCTTCAGCCAACCACAAATAGCTGGAGTCAACAGCCGCAACGATCCCCTGTGAGTATACAGACCCACAGCCCACAGTCAAAGAATATGCCAGATAGCACTCTGGATTCAATTGCCTCTTGCCCACCACAAACAGGGAAGTCATATATCCACTCATCAAAAGCGCCAGAGGTTTCTCCGAAGGGTCGTGTCTCAAACAGAGGTCCCATTCAGGCTGGCGATGGCTCTGCCATGGCTGGAAAAGGTGCAAAATTGTTTGCCAAAAGACAGTCCCGTATGGAGAAGTTTATTGTTGATGCTGAAACAGTGCAAGCAAGCAAAACCAGATCCCCCTCCCCAGCCTCGTCCCTTCCAAACTCTTGGAGGTATTCATCGAATATTCGTGCACCACCTCCATTATCATACAATCCCCTTCTTTCTCCTTTTTACCCTGCAGCCAAGCAACCCCCTTCCACAAGCCCCAAAATCAATCCCAAGACCAAAGAGAAATCTAAATCAGCCCCCAAGCACCTCAACTCTTTAGATATAATGAAACATCAGCCTTATCAGTTGGACTCATCACTGTTCAAATATAATGTGATCCCTGAAGCCAAAAGCTCCAGCCCCAGCCCCGGCCCCGGCCCCAGTCCCAGTTCCAAACCAGCCCCAGTGTCAAAGTTTGAGGCTACCAAAAACCTTAAACTTAGAGTTGCCTCTGCTCATTCTCCTTATAATACCTCTGAGCTTGCTGTTAAAAGCAAAGCAGAAGCCCCAACTAAGTCTCCTGGATCGGTAAGTTCCCAAAGTTCATCTGCCCAAAATACAAGATCAATTGAACCTCTCGCAACTGGCAAGCACATGAATGAAAAGCACACTGCCGCACCTGCAGCCCGTCACACAAGCAAAAAGCCAGCACAAAGCGCCAGACCTGCAAGCACAACCTCCCAGCAGTCATCTGCTGCTGAGAGCATAGCTTCAGCTTTCTCTCCTGCATCTCTTATTGCTAGAGGCGCACGTCAATTGGCTCCTCGGCCAAAATTTTCTGCTAAGAAGCCAGTGGTGATGAGCAGACAGTGGAGGCCTGTAGCCATGCTACATTAATTCTAATACTGTATATAGTCTTGTTTTGGTATAGTCAAGACTGAGATAGTGCAACTTGGCAGCCTCTGAAGTGTCTTAACAGGTGGAAATATATAGTTTTTGCACTAAATGTAGACTCAAATGAAATCATTTACAGAATGCAGCTATAAGGATCTGTTTAGCTGGCAATGTAAGGAAACAGCTGAAGGGACAGCTAAGCTCTTTTAAAACTGTGACAGATAAATTCAATATAAACTAAAACAAATTAATAAATTAGCACATGATGTAATCTCCCTGACAGCTGGAGAAGAAAAGGAAAAGCAAAAGGATGTGCTATTCTGTGTGCAGAGATGCTTGTTGTACTGCAGTCTCTAGTCTTCTTGTTTTTTTTTTTTTAGATTACATGCAATTTGTATGTAAAAGTTGTAACCAGTGACACCCAAAACAATACAAAACAAACACAAACCCTTTATTGTTACATATGTTTGCCCCAATCAAATTTGATTTTCTTTTCCTTGTTTATTTCTAGTATTCTGTTATCTGAGATAATGGTTACTCACTTGTACAATGGCATTTGCCAGATATTTATAATATTTCATGCATTTGGGGAAACAATTTGCATTTGCTTCAGTCTCATTCCAGACTTTGATGGGATTAGAGCAGCAAAAAACATTCACTTTGTTTGTGACCTGATGACTAAAATGTCTTTAAAATGTTTTTGGTTTTTTTTTCTAATTTGGCTAGTTCACATTATGGCCAGTTATTCAACTGTCAGAAAAGTCTTCAGAAACAAGCAAAAATATCACAGAGATTTGAATGTTCTGCTACTGGTTCACATTATTAGCAACTCAAAGTGAAAACAGGAAAACATCTGCTCCAGCTCTTTGTCCCTTTATCTTTCTGACAGTGTTTGCACTTCTTGTACTCAGCACTACTATTAAAGTTCTCTTTCCTCCCACTTGTGTGCTTCATGTGTGTGTCACAAATGACTTCTCTGTTTCTTTCCTTTTCTCACTGCCTCACACTTTCACACAAAAGTGGCTCATTTTTATTGCACCTTTGGTTTTTATGATGTATTCTTTCAAACGTAGCTGTTCGTGTGTGTTTTTGTCACAGCTTTTTCATCTTAACCCTTCTACTACCACAGGGGTCACTGGTGGCCTTGACCCCTGTGGTAGTAAAAGGGTTAAGCTCTGAATGTGGAAAGTTTGGAACTATGATCTCAGCCCTAAAAATATAGATTTTTGCACACTTTTCTAAGCAGAATTTGATTCTGCTATTCTAAAGGTTCATAGACAGCATGTCATGAGCTTCTATCATGTTAAATGATATATTATCTGTATGCAGCGTAGAGGCATTTTTAAAATTACATCTGAAGAAAGGCTAGGGTCAACTTAAGCTTTGAGTTGTGTTGGCGGTTCCATATATCCAACATTCACAAACTCATTGTTACTAGAACAATAAGCATTGCAAACAATCAATAAATTTTTTTTGCCACCCATTATTATTCTCTCAAAATTTTGACTTCATAGCTCTAATTCTTAAGTTATTTTCCCAATTTCGAGTTATTTTCTCAGAAGTTTAAGTTAGTAAGTTGAAATTTTGAGACACCTAATTCAAAATTTTGACATGACAACCTAAAATAAATACATAAATAAAAAATAAATAATGTAATTCTCATTCAAATTCTAATTAAAGCAGGATTTCTCCTGTAGACACATTGGCAGAGAAAATAGTTCCAAGCAAAGTTTTTTCATCTTTTTCTTCTTTTTTACCGCTGTACTTGTTTCAAGGTGCATGAACCAGCAGCAGGTAAGTTGTGAATTATTCTTCATTTAGTCTTAATGTTTCCCAAAATTCAGATTTATGACTTATACACATGGGATATATATATTTATTCCTTCTTCAGGGTGCAGAAACACAAATATACCAACACAGCAATTACAGCTTCACTCACCACAAGTGTGCAACACCAAGTACATGCATCATTTTCATCATCATCATTTACAGTACATCATATAGTGTATAGCCACAACAATATCAAATATACACAACTGTCAGACAAGAAAGACAGCCGTATGGGTCAACTTTAGTCAATCACAAAAATAGGGCTCCTAATTTAGGACAAAAGTAGTGACTATAAGAAACATGAGATCTAAGTCCTCATTTAGACCAGGGTAACCAGTGGCCTTAAACAGTATATGCCTCTTTCTTTGAGGCATTTCATTGTATTCCCCCCTCGAGCATCAAAACTAATATTTTCAATACCTGACACTCTTAGGGCTGAATCATTGCCCTGGTGTGCTTCCATGGAGTTTTGCCACAGGATATTTCAAGGATAATCTCCTTTAATTGAGCTTTACATAGAAACAACCACCAGTGCATTTAAGACAGTATCTTTAGTGTCTTTAGTCCAGTAAAATAAGGGCCTTTTATTACTTTTCCAAACCTACCTTCAGTCCCTGGACTTGGATTTTTATGCCATATTTCATTTGGAATCAGGAAGCATTACAGGTTTTTAAAATAAAAGTAATAATAATAATAATAATGGGAAAAAATAGTATTCTTTTTTCTACATTTTTCTATTTATTTCAGAAAAAAAGGTATCTTGCAGTTGATTGCATTTCTTTATGCACTCAAACTTAAAATATCAACCCACTATAAAAGTTTTAGCGCTCCATGTTTCAGTGAAGCCACAAGGTGGCAGCAGAGTCTGTCACACCAACCAACAAGTTTGTGCTTTTCTTTCAGGGATTTGGTAGAAGTCGTTCCCTGAGCCTGCCCAAGAGACTGAATTCAGTGCCTTCTCCTGGACTGCTGTCACCTGTGAGCACACCTGGGATACAACCAATACAGAGGAAAACATCATTGCAAGAAAAAGTCTGCAAACCACCGACACCATGGGAGGCAGCTTCAAGAAGCCCATTAGGCTCAGTGGATGAAGCATTTTTGTTTCTCCCCTCATCTGTCACTACTAATGTCAAAGCTGCAGAGCACCGGGGATCTTTGCCAGAGCCTCCAGAAGAATGGAAGCGCAGGGTGTCTCTTGATCCTGCACCTGTCAGCAAGAGTCATTATCATCATGAGACCCCAGCTTTTCATGCTCTTACCCAGAGCAGGACATTCTCACCTGAGAAACCAGCCTTCTATGGGCCTCCCTTCAGACCTGCCCAGCCTCTTAGGGCCAGTATCGGGCACATGACACAAGGCTCCAGTCCAACAAAGTATTCTCCTGTGTACAGTGAAGTCCAGCGAAGTTAAAACTGCTGAGACAAAATTGGATATAAAAGAAAGAAAATAATAAATTATATTAACATTATAGGGTGCAGCTGTTCATTCAAAGTATAGTAAATATGAAATGTTGAATAGCGTGCTTATCTCAAGCAGATGGACTTCCGTATGTTGACTCTATCTATTTGATGAAAAATTAGGTTGTTAGTGGCATGAGTAGGGTAAGGCTTTGGGCACAGTTTAAGCTATTTGTTATGTAGGTTTTGCATTTATGGCAGGATGGATGGCTGTGTTCATGATATGAGAAATCACGTGGTTTAACGCAAGAAGGTACTGTGATGATTGTGTGAGATATTAGCTCAGCTTTGATGGGAGGTTTTACAACACAGTGGCATTTAAGACAAATGGTAATATGCATGTGTTAACATAAGTTTAAATGAACACTGCTGTAACCATTAAAGATATCACTCATCCTATAATAATCAGACTTTCTCTCAATCCTAATGTAGTGGCACCAATCATTTCCATTCATTTCATTCACTTTTTGTTGGCTGTCTTTTATAAACAAGTGTATGAGCCACAATACATTTTCACAATACACAATACACAATACAAGTAGGAACCTCACAGTCAGTGTTATTTTTTTTTTAAAAAAACTGTTGAACTGCATGTTGGCTTTTTATTTTATTTTTTATTTTTGCTTTTATTGTGTTTATGTTTTAACATGAATGAATCTGGCATGCATGCATACATTTATGAAGTATCCCACCTTTGATCAGACACTGTGTGGTGTTAAAGTGTTAACAGAAGCAGATGCTGTCCTTGAGTGCCAGAGTTTCCACGTGACGTGTGCAGATTTAAAGTTGGGCTTTTACCGTGTGAAGTGCCATTGTTTTCACTTTTAAACACAAGCAATAAAAGAGATTAAACACAAACTTTAAATGCGGTTCCTGACTGTAATTGGTTTCTGAGAAGTCCACTGATATATTCTTTTAATTCCTCTGTTCCACTTTTTTCAGTTCAGATCATAGGGTAATAACACATGCTGCTGATACTGGTACTGATTTTAGAAACTGAGCTGACAAGCTTTGCATTCAGCTTTATACCTCCTTTAAATGTCACAAAAGATTAAACGGTCAGTATGTGTGTAACACTGCAACAGCTTTAACTGCCAGAATAATGACTTTGACATAAAATCCTTCTTGGCAAAGCACCATCACTCCTTTAACACCACTCTTTTATCTGTGTATCATTATCCAAAGTGAGTAATTACACATAATGATGGCAACACAACTCAGTTTGAAGAGAGAAGTACATGCGCAGCATTAACAACCTCCCTAACTTGAAGGCTCAGTATCTCAAAGGTTAGGTCAGCCTACACAGATGTGTTGAATTTAAAGATTTGAGAAACAGGAGTTACCCCAAACAATCTCAGTGGGCATGTGTGTGTGTGTGTGTGTGTGTGTGTCTGTGTCTGTGTGCTGACCATCCTTTACTCTTCTTCTCTCTCCCTCTCCCTCTGATAGCGATCCTTGCCCCATGGTGTTTGAGAGTGGTTTTGAGTGTTTGGCAGGTTAAATTTAGCCTATTGATGTAAGCTGCATTCCACTCACAACAGACACAGAGACACACTCACAGTTTGGCTTTAGTGTCCAGGAGTGTGAAGATCAGGGAAGATCAAACTACCTACTGTAGGTTGACCCCTGAGTCTCTGTGTCTCCTCTTCAAGGATACAGGTTGCACCCTAAGGGACGCCATCCCAGGTACAGGCAAGCCTCATCAAGCGTATTTTTTGAATATGTGGTATATGTGGTTGTGATTATATTAATACAGCTCTTTTGGAAAATTACATTTGACACTATCTAACATTTAGGCTTTCTTAATGACCGCATGGGTATTTAGCAGTTTATTAGACCATTAGATATATTTTCTGTCTCAAGAATCTCAGTGATGGTTTTCTTTTTATTTGTATTGCATGGGAAATATTTTTAACATGTTCCTGCAATGTCAACAGCACAGGGCACAACTGAGCTATTCAACATTTCAGAGTTTCTAAAAAGTATTTTTAGCGGTGCACAATCTTTGATCTCATTCTGAATTTAGCAACAAAGTAAACCTAAAAATACACAAAACACTGAGAGAAATATTCTTGGTATCATGTTTGAGCACTTTTATTTGGCAGTGCAGGGCTATGATTGTGTCCAGCTATGGTACAAACTTAGGACACGAATTCATCCTTGACCTTTAAGCAAAATTAAAGGGGATGCCACTAACGTTAGCTCACGTACTCAAAAACTGATGCTGTGATGAAAAGAGATTTAAGAATTGTGTGTATAGTAGCAATGCATGCACAATGGAGCTTTTTTGATTATGCAATACTCTGTAATCTTTAAATGTGAGGCCTGCAGAGTTTATTTTAAAATGACATATATTGTGTACTATCCAAATCATCTTAAACGTACAATAAATGGGACATAGACTCAAAAAATATATATATATGTTTTACTAGTGAATTATGTACCAAAAAAGGAAGGCAATTAAGACTGTATGAATATATTTTGAGTTTTATTCAGTGATCTTTCAAAACTCTCCCTTTCATAGGTGGCCTTATGTTTAAATTCAACAAACACAAAGCTCTATAAACATATGAACAAAAAATAAAACTCCTTTATGATTCTGGCAGAACAACTTCATCCTGTGTCCTGTATGTATTTCCAGTCCTGCTGAGTTCTGCCAAAGCCGCAATGTCACAATTCTGTACAATGCCACCTGGAGAGAGGAAGAAGCGTGCCGCAGCTATATGCCAAGAGGTCCATGGTACCAGCGGTATGATATTAGAGCTGAGGCTCTGCAGACAAACACAAGAGAAAGTCCGTTGTGATCAGAGTTCAAAATGTCAAGGCTGCTCTCCGGCGACTGCCATAAATCAGCTAAGGGGATGATTTACTACCTATGGTGGTTAAGTCTTTGTCATTTCAAAAGTCTATTTCTGGGTGGGTGTCAAAGGGGAGGGAAGTCGGGAGGGCCAACAGCTGTTTGGGAAACGTGAAGGTCTGTGACAGCTGGGGTACATTCTGTCTGTACACGTGGATGAAGGAGCATCACGTACAACCAAAACTAAACCTCAAGCAGAAGTACAATGAGAGCAATTCATTTTCCATGACAAGGCTTACAAAATTAAAATGATAAATTTTGTGACTCATATAATGTTATCTTATGAGCTCTCTTAAACCCAACCAAACTGATACCACAGGACATTATTTTGTGCGTATTGATATTCTCTATCCAACATTTTCAGCTTTGAAACCATCTGGCTAGAGCCACAATAACCTTCTGTTGGTTTATGGGAAAGTCAGCTACTGGCAACTATTGACATAAATCAGGAGCCTTTGCCTGCAGCCCCTGATTTATAACCCAACCAGTCATCAGTGACAATGAAAAATTCAAAGTTAAAAAATTAAATAATACATGTAAAATATGAAATATCGATCTGGAAAAATATTGTGTCATTATTATGTAAACTATAATGAAGACATTTAACCTACTGATGCAGTAGATGTACATAACAGATTGCTTTTTTCCCCGTCTTTATATTTTTTTGTCGTATTTGTTGTCGGACAGGTGACGTTATGGACCTCGGAAAGAAGCTCAGCATTCCTAAAGACATCATGTTGGAGGAGTTATCTCTGCTTTCCAACAGAGGTTCTCGGCTTTTCAAAATGCGCCAGAGGAGATCTGACAAATACACGTTTGAAAGTATTCAAAATGAAGCAAACGCGCTGCTCAATGTAAGTCGACCTGTTATTTAGTCATTTTATTTACTTTTTATTTGCTGTCTCTACCGGAAGTCGTGGGATAAAAAATAAAGAAAATTTGTAGAGGTGTCTGTGTACATTTATCAGGATATTTGCTCTTGATAAAGAGTGTTGTAACACACTGATGATAACAGAGACATGTGCCATTTGCATCCTGCAAGCGAGTCTTCTGAGAGGCTTCTCAGGCACTTTGCTGAGGAGCTGTTTCCTTTTTTATCAGTGCATGTTAGTGTGTGTGTGTGTGTGTGTGTGGATCCTTATGCACAGAAGACAAAAGCAGTAAGAGATGTAGCAATTTTACATGTAGCTACACAACTGATGTTTTAACCCACAGGAAAACACACATATGATGTACTTTATTCTGTTTTGCAGAGCGACATTTTGAATGAAAACACACACAGTGTGGAAATAAAGGTGGAGCCACCAGCCAATGGAAATAATGCAGAAAAAAAAGATTCAGGTAATTATGCAGTTTGTGTTTTACATAATGGGGAACATTAAGATTAGGTAAGGATCTAAATATAGTCACATAAATAAATAAATAAATCTTAATCAAAGATGCAGTTTTGAAATGGATTACTTTCTTTTACGTTTCCTCCATTGTGCATGAGACTAAAATAAAGCTGCACAGTCAAATAAAAGCTACTGATTATGTAATGCTGTCATGATAATGACAACTGGTATCATACAGTCGTAACAGCTGGTCTTATCTTATGGCAACTGATTTTCAGAACAGGACATCATGTACTAAATGTGAATATGATTAATTATACAACCTGGGCAGCTTTAAAAGCTTCATTTAATTTGATCATTTCAATAGCAAACAGAGCCCTGTGCCTGCTCCAAGAGGCTTCAGCACAATATCATCTCATGTCGACACATTATATGATGAGCACTCACTTCAGCTATGTGCTATTTTTAAGGCCTCAGATCATAATGACGGACAACTCAGTCTGCCTGTGTTAAGTGTTCTCTAAGTGCAGTATCTATTCATAATCCTGTCCACTTTATAACATTAAGGCACAAGAAAACAGCTCTGAGTTAACACGTAAAAGCAAGTCAATCTGACAGATCGTTCTGTTGCAACGTTCGAACAATCGCTCAGATTATGATCTCATGTTGGCTGATTCTGATGGTTTTCTCCTTCACAGTAACGACTACTGAGAAGTTAAATCCCACAGCTACGCACAAGTCCTATCACTCCCCATGGGAGGAGGCCCTCCTCCGTAACCCTGACCTCGCTGAAACTCTTAAACTAAAAATGCCAGCAGCAGACCCACAGCAAGACCTTCCTGAATACAAATGCTTCAACCGGTGAGAAAACTATGAGTCTATATTAATGATTCGGTGCTGAGCGTGGCAAAGATTGGCATTCATGAACTGATCTTAATTACAGGGTTGCCACTCCTTATGGTGGCTTTGACAAAGCTCCCAGAGGAATCACATTTAAACTACCTGAGGTGGATCTGAACCCCCCAAAATACCCAGAACTCCAGGACACAGGGATGAAGCGACCCACCTTCAACAGAACGGCCCAGGGATGGATATCTGAGGGCACCCATCTGATTGTACCTACTATTACCCTGGAGCCTATCCCAGTCCCAGAGTCTGATGACCTGTAGATGATTTTATGCAAAATGTTGCCAACTTGGTGATGCCTGTGACAAAAAACAGCCAATTAGTAATGCAGATTTAAAAAAAAAAAAAGAAAAAAAAGAAAAATTGAGATTTTAATGAACACAGAGAGTTTCATGCATTTGATAATCTCTTAACTTTAATGTTTACTGCCGTGGAAAACATGCATCAAAGAAAACAATGTAAATAGAAAAATGAATGTGCCCCTACATATTCCAGGAAGAGTCTCCAGAGATACTGAAAATATATCTGTAAATTATAAAGATGCTGAAATGAATGAAGTTATGAACATGCAATGTAAATAAAAAAAACACGATATATTTATTGGTGGTACAAGAAAAAAAAATGGTCGCACAACAAATTATATTTACTTAATATTCACATTTATTAACAACTCATGACCACTTTGTTAGGTACACCTGTTCAACTGTCTGTTAACACAAATATCTAATCAGTCAATCACATGGCAACAACTCAGTACATTTAGGCATGTAGATATGATCAAGACAGTCTGCTGAAGTTCAAACTGAGCATCAGAATGGGGAAGAAAGATGATTAAATTACTTTGAACATGACATGGTTGCTGGTGCCAGAGGGGCTGGACTGGGTATTTCAGAAACTGCAGCTCTGCTGGGATGTTCTCACACAAACATCTCTAAAGTTTACAGAGAATGGTCCAAAGAAAGAAAGAAAGAAAGAAAGAAAGAAAGAAAGAAGAAAGAAAGAAAGAAAGAAATATCCAGTGAGCTGCAGTTCTCTGGGAAAAAATAATTTGTTGATGCCAGAGGTCAGAGGAGAATGGGCAGACTGCTTCAAGTGGATAGGAAGGCACTATAATTGGCTGCTTAACTAAAAAATAATAATGTGATCTGCTATTTTTTTCTGCCTTTTTTTTAAACTGAAAATTAAAAAATTCATGGATGACACCAATGATTATACTTTAGCATTAAAAATATCATTTTGATTAAAGAGCTCATGCATACTGGTGGATTAACTATTACAGAAACATAAAAACTTATTTTGGTATTTACCATTACTGTTAATTTTGGTGAGCTGTGGTATAAACCTCACGCTGGGTGGTGGTCTTTGTTAAGCACTTTATTTTTAATTGTTTCATTATTGACATGATAAAAAATGACGCAAGCTGTAGATGTTTCACATTGTTCTCCACCACTCCCCAAAAGATGAGATAATGAGAAGTGATATTTTAATTTCATGGTTGCTGTCAAAACAGCCCTGACCCACTGAGTCATGGACTACATTTGACCCCTGAAGGTGTGCTGTGGTGTCTGCACCAAGATGTTAGCAGCAGATCCTTTAAGTTGTGAGGTTGTTCCTCGGTGGATCGGACTTGTTTGTCCAGCATTTCCCACAGATGCTTGATTGAATTGGGATTTGGGGAATTTGGAGGCCAAGCCAACACCTCAAACTTGTTGCTGTGCTCCTCAAACCATTCCTGAGCCATTTTTGCTTTGTGGCAGGGGGCATTACCCTGCTGAAAGAGGCCACAGTCATCAGGGAATACCATTTCCATGAAAGGGTGTACATGGTCTGCAACAAAGCTTAGGTAGATGGTACATGTCAAAGTAACATCCACATGGATGGCAGGACCCAAGGTTTTCCAGGAGAACATTGCCCAAAGCATCACACTGCTTTTGCTGGCTTGCCTTTATCCTCATGTAAGCAACGCACACACACCCGGCCATCCACGTGATGTAAAATAAATAAATAAATGTGATTCATCAGATGAGGCCACTTTCTTCCATTGCTCCATGGTCTAGTTCGGATGTTCTTGTGCCCATTATTGGCACTGTTGGTGGGTGAAGGGTGAGCACCCTGTCTGTTCTGCAGCCATGCAGCCCCATACACAACAAACTGCAATGCACTGTGTATTCTGACATCTTTCTATCAGAACCAGAATTAACTTTTTTGGCAATTTGAGCTACAGTAGCCCGTCTGTTGGATCGGGCCACACGGGCCAGCCTTTGCTCCCAAAGTGTATTAGTGACACTTGGCTGCCCATGACCTGTCGCTGGTTTCTTCCTTGGACCCCTTTTGATAGATACTGACCACTGCAGACTGTAAACACCCCACAAGAGCTGCAGTTTTGGATATGCTCTGACCCACTTTCTAGCATCACAGTTTGGCTCCATCAAACTTGCTCAGATCCTTATGCTTGCCCATGTTTCCTGCTTCTAACACATCAACTTTGAGGACAAAATGTTTACTTGCTCCCTAAAACAACCCACCCACTAACAGGTGCCATGATGAAGAGATAATCAGTGATATTCACTTCATCAGTCAGTGGTCATAATGTTATGCCTGCTCGGTGTGTGTACATATGTTATATGTATGCACATAGTGTCACGCATATGTGTGACACTGATTTTAAAATATAAATCTTGCTCAGTTGAGCAGTCTTTAGGTGTCTCAAAATCTGACTGTTGTAGCAAAAAACTAGTAGTATAAATGCAGCTCCCCCTTATAACCACTCATCATGGTGGCAATGCTGGAGGTCTATGAGCTGCGGGAAGGCTGCAGCACAACACGTGCAGAAAACTGGAAAAGAAAGAAAATAGGTTCATCCAACTCCAAAAATAACCCGAAGAATATTTAAGATGAGTTTGACAGGCTGTCTGAGGCAAACTCAGCTGAGCAGCATTCAGCGGGATAAATTTGAAGCCTATGAGTTTTTTTTTGTTTGTTTTTTTTTTCAGGTGTATTTATAAATAATACCTTTTCATGTCTCCCAAGGGGTCTTTCAGTGCTATTGCTGGAGAAGGCTAACAGCAGAATACATTCCACTGGAAAAATACACATAATGTCCTCAAGGTAGGGCTAAAAAAAAAACTGTGCAATCATATCTTTATATCTGTGCAATCTTTATATACAGCTAAATATATTCTGTATCTGTGCGAATAATAGTAATGCCTGATTTGCACTGTAGCATCCTGGGTCAAACTTTAAATATCACTGCTGAAGGTGCAACTTCTTACAGTCAGATTTACAGTGACTCACTGGGATACAGGACAAAGTGCCTGTTTAATATTCCTGAACAGATTTCATTCTTGGACTCAGAATCAACAAGGACTTCTCAGTGTAACAGCTCATAAACAGTGATTTACTATTTTTCACAGGCTGGCACCACATGCTGTGGATACAAACACACACACAGAAACACACAAACATGCACGCACTCACATACACAAATGTAAATATTCAAAGTAGGAAAACAGCAGTGACTGATGAGCACCCCCCCCCCCCCCCCCCCCCCCCGTTAGTTTGCTATACAGTTAAGCATCAAAACTTTCTCCTGTGCTGGAAAGATCCACTGTAACCTATGTGTGGGAAGGACACACCAATTAGTGGCACTTTTGCTGACTCCAGCTTGCATGCACCATCAGTCTCTTTGAGTCTTCCCGTGTACACTTATAACCTGCTCAGCTGGGCAGGCTTTCCCCTGCCAGGCCCTCCATCTGCCCTGATTTTTTTTAGCTACTGCATGTGCTGTTTACTGCAGCATTACAGTCACACAGATAGAGACTGTAGGTTTGCAAATTTGCAAAGCTCCTTGACAAAATGTTCGGTATTAGGCTCAGTTTTCTCTGCCAGCTTACAATGAGGATTGAGCCCTTTGTCTGATGTGACTTGCAAAGACACTTGTGGAATATTTACACATTTGGGATTTCACTTGCAATCTAAACAAAGACATAAAACAGTATTTTTGACATGTGAGTGAGAGCCTATACCACACGGCGCACACAGGGGTTAGTCCCCACAGTGCTGCATGATTATGAAACCAGTGCAGTCATGTGATGTCTTCTCTCATCATCATCATGACAAGTTGGAAGTCTGACCTTCCGCCAGCACACAGTTTGCCATGCAAGGATTGAAGATTGCAATACAGCAGCAGTGCACTTGAGGCTACACTAGGGGCGGAGTTTGACCTCTCAAGTCTCAAAACATCACTAATCCGCGTCGGACATTCTGGTACAGGCCATCATCGGCCCTGTTTGTACAAAAAAAAAAAAAAAATGGGACTAATTCCACTGAAATAACACTGTCCTGCGGTGTGTGCGCTACCAAGCAGGGCTCGGGCTGCAGCTTGTGTGCGTGTCGGAGGGGTTGGGAGTGCTGCACGGATAGTGCGTTACATGCGGCTGGACGTATCTGCAGTCATTTTCTGGGCAGTTTTATTTGCAGGATTCACCGAGAAGTCGTGGGATTTTTGCGTTGACAGCTTGCCCGCTCTGCGCCTTCAGCGGAGAAGAGAGACAAGTATCCGACTCCTCTTTAAGGTGAGAGTAGGAGAGCGCTTGTTTTCCCAGTGCATGGATGCAAGTTGCGGCATATTCATGATACAGTGGCAGACCGAGAGCTGTTCCCAGATACAGTAAAATCTACAGCACGAGGCTTTGTAACGTTGGCAGCGTGTCTCCTATGGGAGCGTCGATGTTTTGTTGTTGTTGTTGTTGTTGTTGTTGTTGGGTGTAGGGTGGGGAGGTTGTTACCGCAGGAAAGCACAGGACCAAGGATCAGGTCGACAAATTCCCTTCAATAAAGGAGGATGCATGCCCTCTTCATGAACCCGACAGCAAAGAGGGGCGCTTATGTAGACGTATAGGCCTATACAGGCATCACATGGTGTCAGAGGGGGTTGGTACAAACACATGTGGCCACTGAAGCTTTATATCTGCATGGAAACGTTAGAATATGTATGACATCCGTGATTTTTGTAACCTAAACTTGACTTCAGGATGAAATGAATGGCCCGGAATCAATATTGTTTGAGCAGGTATTACATATGTAGTGTATCTCACTTTCAAAATTAGCATATCAATAATATACTAAAATAACTTCTCCCATGTATAGACATATACATGCCGTGCACATGTCGTGTTTCACTTATGTGTTTTTGATGTTTTTGGTGATGATTTAAATTAAATTAAATGCTGTGCCAAGTATACAGCCAGGATTTATGTTAAATATTACCGCCCTTATGTAGCTATTCGTTGTAAAAAAAATTTATACCGTATTCATAAGAAATTAAGCTATTCCAAAGACAAGCAGTGGATCATTTGAAAAGAGGACGATACATAAGAAACATACAAAAAGTGTATCTGGATTATTGTTTTATTTCTTCTTATATCTGTGTTTTATTTGGTGTTTAAACTTAAGAATAGTGATGGTTTCTGAGAATTAATTCATAATTGCATAATAAATAGGCAAATGTTTGAAAAATATTTCTGTCTGTTAAAAATATTGCTGCATCTTTACACCTTTCTTTGCCTTCCCCGGATTTTGTCCAGTTGCCGTTCAATGTCGAGCAGCACATGGCTGAGGCTGCCTTGTGGCTGATGTTGACAATGCTTTCAACAGTCCGCTCCGGAGGTGCGTGGGGATGAAATGGATGGAGCCCATGGCCAGACCAACGCACCATCTCCCACGTTCCAACATGTCCAACTGCAGCAAGTCTCCCACCAACTCTGGAGAAGGTAGATCACAAGATCATCTGCTGCCTGACCAAATCAGTCCTTTGGAGTAGTGATGTAATGAACACTGTCCAAGACTCATTGAATTTTGATGCAGGGGCTCCATTAAGGTGTGCAATAAATATTGTTACTATTGGTATACTAGACTTTAAATGCAACTGCAATTAATTTTACAGGAATCAAGGTGGTGATGTGTTTGAGTTGGTGCCTATAAGTTTTTCATGGTGCATGTTTTGTTTACAACAGTATTATGCTAGGACTATTTTGTTAAGTACTGATTACCTATTAAATTATTCTAGCTTAGAGTAGCATCGTTACTTGGTAACAAGACAGGAACAGTGGGATCAAAAAAAAAAGTTGTGCTTTTTCCTTCAGCTGCAAGCAATAACTCCATGGCATGGGTGAAGATGTTCAAAAAACCTGGAGGAGGCCTGAAGAAATCCTACCAGCCTGGGAGCATGCTGTCCCTCGCTCTCACCAAAGGCCTGCTGAATGAGCCCGGGCAGAACAGCTGCTTCCTAAACAGCGCTGTTCAGGTGCACACCTCTTTTTAATCAAGTTTGAATTTCTGCATAATTCAAAATTACTGCAGAAAGCTTCTGAAAGCCTTTCAGTTCATACCCATAGTTTATTAGGTGTGTGGTTGTTGATCCTTCACAGGTGCTTTGGCAGCTGGACATTTTCAGGAGAAGTCTGAGGCAGCTCTCAGGTCACTTTTGTCTCGGTGATGCCTGCATTTTCTGTGCTTTAAAGGTAGATTTAGTGTTAATTCGTTAAGTCATTATTTAGTTTAAATTAGTTCTCTCCAGGTACTGTACTGTACTGTAACACTGGCGTCACAAACTAACTAATGACAAATTATGTAACTAATGATGTTTTTTCTTTTTCAGAGTATATTCAGCCAGTTTCAGCAGAGCAGAGAGCGGGTGCTCCCCTCTGACAGCTTGCGTAATGCCCTTGCTGCAACTTTTAAGGATGAGCAACGCTTCCAGCTTGGCCTGATGGATGATGCTGCTGAGTGCTTTGTATGTTGACACTGTGCCTTTTGCTTTTCAATCAAAAATAATAGTCAGTGGACCTTTCCACAGTAACTGAACATTAAATAATGTTACTGTGTGACTGTATTTTTTTTAGCCCTTTAAAAAATTTTGTTCGGGACTTTTTATTATTATATCACTGAACTCATTAAAACATCTGTTTAATTTTTAAGAGTTTATTTTATCATCTGTTTGCAAATTTTCATGCTTTATGATTTTTAGTTTATGTGCAAATGTGAGAACAGTACATAACAGCATGAGCACCATAGTTAAGTGTAAGTACCACATATATGCTTAAGTTAGTTGTTACTGATTGGTTCGTACTTATCGCTTCAGCTTTTGTGTTTGCAGTTATGCACCTGTGCTGCGTTCTTTGTAATGATTATTGCTGTATCTGCTCTCACACATAACAGGAGAACATCTTGGAGCGAATTCATCTACACATAGTTTCAGACACAGCGACTGATTCTTGCTCATCCAAATCCTGCATCACCCATCAGAAGTTTGCAATGATGCTTTATGAGCAGGTAAGAAATCTTGTCCAAACCGCCACGTGTTATTGAAAAACTATACAATACTGTTGTTGTGTGCAACAGAAGGGCTTCATTTTAAATCAGACAATTTTAAATGATTCAAATAAAAATAATAATAAAGAGTCATGCATCTGTTATAACTAGATGCAGGGCTGGTTTCTTGCTAGAAATATGCATCTAACTTGCTAGACTGTAAATTTGAAACAGTAAAATAATGCACACTTTTCGTTTTGCAGTTTGTGTGTCGCTGTTGTGGTGCATCTTCAGACCCACACCCATTCACAGAATTAGTACATTATGTCTCCACTACTGCTTTATGGTAAGTACTTGATTCACTGCCATGGCAAAAAATCAGGCGAAAGCACACAGAATACTAAACTAGAAATTTAGTAATCAATCAAAACCGAAGCCGAACCTAACTAACTAATTGTGAGTTATTATGAGTCAAAAAAAAATTGCTGTCAGAGTCAAAATTTGGGGTTATAATCTCCAAATTTTGACTTTGAGAGCAATTTCTTTTCAGTGGCAGAAACAAGCTTCCATAGATTTCTCACTTCATTTTAATGCGCTGTGAAAATTAATAGTGCATTTGCATTAATTTATTTCAAAGCTACTAATATTATTAAATTGTAAAATTATATTATAAAATTATAAATGTCTTTGTGCTTTCAAATGAATCAAGCAAAGCGTCATGGATATTAGGAATGCAGCAATAAAGGTTGAACATCAGTATCGGCTGATATCGGCTGTGTTGACTCGTGTCGCCACATCAGTTTTAAAAGACAGTGTGATGAAAAGCTGAATGACTTTAAAATGGTTATTTATTAAAGAAATTTAAGTTACTTTTGTTAAGAAAATTAATTAGCTTCTCTGGCACAAATGGGGGATTAAATGCATAAAAATTTTTACACACACACACACACACACACACACACACACACACACACACACACACACACACACACACACACACACACACACACACACACACACAATTTAAATTTTCACCAGTACCTGTTCTGTATTTCTTAAGATGCCCAAAATGATTGCTAAATAATATCCTGCTAATTAACTGTGGAAGTGAATGGATACATACACCTGCTGACCACATGCAGCTCTAATGTTGTCCAATACAAACTGCTGAGCTGCAATGATAAATATGTGTTATTGTTTGCATTATTCTAGTCTTCATTTTTAAAAAGAAGACTCTTAATTTTTTGTGATTTCTTTTCTTTGGGTGGCTGACAGATTTTCCTTTAGAGTGCATATTGAGCACTTAGCTAAAGGTTTGGGTTTTCATTATTGAAATATAGCCTGTATCAAATTTGAAATTTTAATACTGTGGCAACACTTAACATTTTCAGGGGGGTTACTAAGTCTGAAGCCTTCCACTTGAAAAAAAAAGTTAGCCATTGTTACCTCCTTTGTATATTTAACCTTCACTATGTGTGTGCAAAAAACATTTATTCAATTTTAATGGAAAGATTGTTTTCAAATTCTCTCTCTACTCACATTAAATTATAAATATGAAATGTGTGTACCTTCAGGCAGGATTTGTGACTTCTGAACTTATCTGCAGGGTCAATTCATCTTTCAGAGGTGTATTAGACAGCTTGTTACCTGCTAGTTGAATCTTTGAAATAAAAAAATAATTGCATAGTCACAGATTCGGACATTTTTAAATGATGGAAGAGGGGTATAATATATTTTTTTTTATGGCAAAGTATTTTTATGTATCTCCACATGTGTCTGAAGGGGATTTTTAGCTGTAGCTGTAGTTTGATTTATCATTACATTTTATTGAGAGGTATTTCCTGGACTCTGCACACCCTGTTTAAAGACACAAGGGGAGATTGTTAACATTAATAACAATAATGATAATGATAATAAAATACACAACCTGAAAAATAATAATAAATAATACTAACATATTAATAATAAACAGCATAAACTGAAAATTATTATCTGCTTAAATACAGAATTTGTGACAAATTTATTCTTTTGGTTTACATTAAAAAGTGGCCAATAAGCATTTCATATTAGTTGCTGGATCACATTTTCTGTTATTTAATATTATAAATCAAAAGGATACAAAATATATTCCAGCATTAGTTGATGCACTCTCTGTTTTTGTACCCAGCCAACAGGTTGATCGCATGTTGGGGAAGGGCGAGCGGCTAAGGTCAGACATGTTTGGAGAATTGCTGCAGGCAGCAAACAACACAGGTGACCTCCGAAGCTGCCCGGTACGTTCCAGATTTACTGTCATTTTCCTTTTATTGTGACAATGTTTCTTTCAGATTGGTGGCTCGCTATTTTTTCCCCGTTCTGCCGTTTAGTCAGAACAACCTTCAATCTTTACCAAATGCTGATTTGTTCAAGGCAGCTATAAATGAATAATTTAGGCATTCAGTTAAACAGTTAGTATGATACTTTAAAATGGACACAAAAATGACTCTTGCAACTGTGCAGAGTACACTCTGTGCTTTCTGCTGTGACACTGCACTTGAAGCGACCGGAAGGAGACGATGCCAGACTAGTGTTAGGATATAAATAGCGGTAAGGGCTTATCCACTGTTTTTCTCTCATCTGTATTTGTTGCCGCTGTCTTCCTTTTCAGTGTGCATCAGTTTGGTAAAGCTGGGCGCTCTGTTCCCTTGAGCCCATTCTCTTCCCATGCTCTCTGGCTACTTTATGCCTTTGCAATATTCTGATGATGATATTTAAGTCACTTTAATTTCATTTTGTTTTATTTCACCTTTTTGTTTTGGTCTCAGAGAAAGAGAGAGAGAAAGAACGAGAGAAAGCCACAAGCTGCTACTTTGATATTTGGGGAAATTTGCTTAAAACAACTTAAAAGAAAAGTTCAAGTTTGCTTTTCTCTGTGTTTCCAGCAGTGAGATTGCTTCAGTGAGTGTTATATAAGTGGAGCAGTTAGCCTCAGTCAAGTTATTAAACAAATCAGACCTTTCAGCTGCTTCGTGAGTGTATTATTTACACACTGTTGTTTAATTTTTTTTTAATCATGTGTCTTGTTTTTCATTCTTCTCTTGTTGATTTAATGCCTGTTTTACTTTGAGTGAAGAACTTTGCCTTTGCCATTTACCCTTACCGGTTTCTGTATCTTTGTTTTTAGCACTTTGCAATATTGTCTTTGTAACATATTTTACTAACAACATAATTATTAATATTTTTTCGTCTTGCTAATAAACTCATTACAAAACATTCAACAGAGAAAAGCCAACATATTTGCCTAAGCTAGCAGCCCATCAGAAAGTCAAATTTCCTACTGCTGCACATCTTAAATACAAACGTACTTTTTTCAAAGCAGATTTTGAATCGTTGTAACAGTGTCCATCATTTTGTTTCCCAAAATTACAAAGTGCAGCTGTTTTTATCCTTAAAATACATTATTTACAGTTTTAGGATTCAAAGTTCTTATTTGCACATAGATACAATGTTTTCTTCTTATTTTGAAGAGCAACTGTGGTCAGAGCATCAAGATCCGTCGTGTCCTCATGAACTGTCCAGAGATTGTGACTATTGGATTTGTATGGGACGCAGAGCAGTCTGATCTTACCGATGACATCATTAGGTCACTTAGCCCACGTTTGAACCTGTGTGGGGTAAGAGCTAAAAAGGCTGAATGGAGTTACCAGTAACAAGATACCAAATGGGAATGCATCAGATTATTATAGAAAAAAAAGACACATTACACATTGTCAGATGTGCTAAAACATCTTTTATAAATGCACATATCCAAAGCCTTTTGCCAAATTTCAACAATTGTATCACTTAATATCATAAAAATGAAGGTCAGTATGTTGTAATCTTTAAACTGGCCATAGAAGTCACACAAATAAATGATATTTTCATAGGATTTAGAATCCGGCAGAAAATCATATGTGGCGATCAAACTTCAATTTGCTCTCTTTCAGCTTTTCAACCGAGTCACTGATGAAAATGCTAAACGGAGTGAGCTACATCTGGTGGGGATGATCTGTTTTGCGAGCAAGCATTACTCAGCTTTTGCCTATCACACCAAATCTTCAAAATGGATGTTTTTTGATGATGCAACTGTGAAAGAGGTCAGGATGTCTGCTATTAATCCACTTTTTTCAAAAGTTTATTACCTGTTACTGTATTTCATGCCCTTACTGAATTATTATTTTTTTTCCCAGATTGGGTCTAAATGGAAAGATGTTGCTTCTAAATGCATTAGAGGACATTTCCAACCGCTCCTTTTATTTTACACCAATCCTGAGGGAAGTCCTGTATCTAATGAAGATGCACCAAGGCAGACGACAATGTGTCCCCGCTACAAAGCCCAAGTAAACGGTGACATGAACGGTAAGACAATCTTCCAGTTACTATCACTAGAGACATAGGCCTTACAAACTCTAACTCTTACTATTACAGTAAAAAAATATGCTCATATACATATATTACTATCTACTAAAAGCAAACCTCAATTATCCTGCCCATAATAGTTTGAGAATGCAAGTAATGTATTGTTTGCGCTGTCAGTAATAATACTGTCATTAAGTCTATGAGATTAAAAGATTGACCTAACCTGAATCAGATTAGGGACAATTAACGCAACATAAGAGTGAATTAATATGTTTATACCATGGTTACATTCTGCATTATTTCAAACATAAAGACATTTTTCTTCTTCAGGTGCAAATTTGCAACACAAAACCTTCCACTAGCCAAAAAATGGACACACATGAAGTTTATTTGCAAACCAATATTAGAATATCCCCCTATCATAAGACAGTCCTAATGATGTTAACATGATATGATTAGTGAAATAAATCAAATACGTCTACTTTCACTCAGTCACTTTTTTAGGTACACCTGTTCGACAACTTGTTAATGAAAATATCTAATTAGCCAATCGCTTGGCAGCAACTCAGTGTATTTAGACACGTAGACATGATTAAGACTACCTGATGAAAATCAAACCAAGCATCAGAATGGTGAAGAAAAGATGATTTAATTGACCGTGACATGGTTGCAGAAACAGGACTTTCCCACACAACCATCTCAAGGATTTACAGAGAATGAGCCACAAAAGAGAAAATATCCAGTGATCAGCAGTTCTCTGGGAGAAAATGATTTGTCAATATCAGAGGTCAGAGGAGAATCGCCAAACAGCTTCAAGGTGATAGGAAGGCAAGAGTAACTCAAGTAAACACAAGTTACAACCAAGGTATGCAGAAGAGCATCTCTGAACACACAACAGCTACAGCAGAAGAAGACCACAACAGCCACTCCTGCCATCTATGAACAGGAAATCAACTTGCACCAAATTGGACAACAGAAAATTGGAAAAGCATTCCTTTATCTAAGGAGAGTCTTGATTTCTGCTGCAATATCCAGATGGTAGGGTCAGAATTTGGTGTAAATGACAGGAAAGTATGGATCCATGCCGCCTTCTATCAAATGTTCA
The DNA here is from genome assembly GCF_007364275.1 of Archocentrus centrarchus. Taxonomy (NCBI): domain Eukaryota; kingdom Metazoa; phylum Chordata; class Actinopteri; order Cichliformes; family Cichlidae; genus Archocentrus; species Archocentrus centrarchus. Next base: position 17,792,617 of record NC_044346.1, on the reverse strand, counting down.
CGACGTGGTGGTGTAATGGTTTAGGGGATTTGCTAGGCACACTTTTGGACCCTTTAGTAATAACTGAGCATTGTTTAAACATCACAGCTGACTTAAGTATTGTTGCTGACCATGTCCATTCCTTTTATGACCACACTGTACCCACCTTCTAGTGGCTGCTTCCAACACGCTCTATCAGAATCAGAATCAGAAGGTTTTATTGCCATATGGGTGAACAGGTTCACAACATTAGGAAATTGCTGCGGTATTTCGTGCTTACATAAAAACAAAAAAGTATAAAAACTATAACTCCATGTCACAAAGCTCAGATCATCTCAAACTGGTTTCTTGAACATGTCAGTGAGTTCACTGCACTCAAATGGCCTCCACAGTCACCACATCTCAATCCAGTACAGCACCTCTGGGATGTGGTGGGAATGGCAGATTCCCACCATGGATTTGCAGCTAAGTAAGTGTGATAAATGACCACAAAACCTTTGTGAGCTTGGAGTGTCCATACAGACTTTCCAAAAACAAAAAGTGGTTTCACTGAAGCACTGATGATTGTGTGAAAAGAATGAGGTAATATTAGGCAGCTAATATCCAAGTGAGTCTTAACTGTTTTCACTCAATAAAATGGGATATGGGAAATTTTACACATGTGCGCACACATTCACAAACTCAGAGGTTCTCAGATGAGCACAGAGTGCAATTAATTCCCACCCACATGGAAGGGGAAAACTATTTATGGCTCTCCATTGAGTCTGGATTGCACAAAGGCGCCTCCGTGTCAACTCAGTCATATAAATCTGATAAATTCCTATATAGATGCTGTGTAGTGGGGTGCACAGCCAACAGAACCGAGAACCCACAGCTAAGTTTTTGCATGTTTATTTGTATAAAGAAGAGAAAGAAGCATACAGACAGATTCAGCCAAAAGAATAGAAAAACTGTGGGATCGTGACACGTCGTGCGCCCTGTGCCTGTTTTAGCAGCAAGCATTTTATCAGTGATATTCAAATGTCAGTGTGAGGCTGTAGCATTTTGCTAGTATGCAACTTGCATTATAGCCAAATATGGATAACTGAGAAAGCTGTTATTATATTTGAAAATGCCTTGACTTACTACAGTAGCTTGCTAACACACAGCTCACATTAGCTTTCTAGAGGCTACCTGGATGCACAGTAGGGAGTTAAAATAATCCTCTGACATCGTGATATGTAATATTTTTAGCCAGCTAAAGGAATTTTGTTTGCATCCCAGCCCTTAGTTGCATAACATTGGGCTAAATGTAATTTTCAGAGCAGGATGCATTGTGTTCTCTCTGTTCCTTAGATTAAAAAAATGCAGTGTGCTTTCTTTTTCTTTACTGTATGATTTATCTAAGCAAACCTTACACTTATGCAGTGACTTTTGGGTAAGAGTGGTGGTTAGTTGCCGCCAGACTGCAGTCATAGAGATTATCCTTGGCATTTCTGGGAACTTAAGGTAAAATGAAGCTGCACGTTAAGAGACCATGATAGGGATCAGAATGCTGATCCATTTCAGTTTGTCTGATAATATCCTTTCCAAAGATCCTGGCCTGTTTCACCATTTGAAGACTCATAGTGAAAGTATCATCAGGTGAAATTTAACATTAAGCTGTTTCAGTATCTATGACAATAGTGATTTCAGCCGATCACAACCACAGTTATGGTTTGCATGGGGATGGTGCCCCAGGCGGAAAGCTTGTCCTGGCCTGTGTGCTGGCTTGAACTTGACATGAGGATGATGCTTCTGTTGCACACAGATTACCACCCACGCCTCCCTCCCTAATCCCCGCTCCTGTGGTCAAACGCACTCATGCCCCTGCTCTACAGCTCTCACTCCTCCCCTGGACATTTCCGATGTTTCCCTCCATTAATTTATCTGCTTGTGTTCTTGGCAATGGTACCTTTCCTGTTTAGATGGATTGTTTTGCTTTAATGTGGAGCCCAGATACTTTGGCATGGGACAGGATTCTTGTTTTTATGACACTCCAAGTAAGTAGTTGATGTATTCGCTTTGCACACAGATGACTAAATTTTTTGGTCCTTTCACTGAATATGATGATATTTTCTTTGTTGAAGTTATTTTGATGTGCAGTTTGTAGCGGTGAGAGATTACCTGCCTGTCCTGTACAGTAGTTTATGCTCGTTCTTACAAAAGCAGCAAACCAAGAATTGCATTGTGGTTTAATACTTGCATTATAAATTCGCTTCAGGACACGAGATATAATATGCTTTAATTAATTAAATGGCAGTTGTGCTGCATATACTTTTTCCAGATCTGATATAACAGTAGAAGTCCTTCAATGCCAGCATTAGGGTACATGAACAGTATATGACAGCTTACTCATTGCTGTTACTCACTGCTGTTGTAACATCCAGCCTTGCATGCACACGACATTTGCAATTTTTCTTCGCATAGGCCTAAGAATATTTATTTCACCACACTCTAAATAATTGTAGTTTTATTGTGTTTTAACCCTTTTGTAGCTCTTGATAAAAAAATTAAAACGAAACCACTGCTTGAAGTGCAGCACATATACAAAGAACAAAACAATGCTGCAAAAAAGCGATGTAACTAAGAGAAGAATTGAGTGGCAAAAGTAAAGGACAGTGGAGGCTGTTAGGTGATCATGCTCATTAATAGCCAGATGTTCACAGTTCACATCCGTGAACGTTTCTCACTGTGAGCCGCTTGCTACAAAGGCAAAGAAACACCACGGGGTGGGCAGACGTGGCAGCAGTTGTGTGTTTTACCAAAGTTAATGATGCAGCATCTGTTCTTTGTTTCGTCTCTTTCCCCATTGGCAGGAAACAAGGGCAGAATGGTGCAGCTACTGTGTACTTTATATGTGCTGTGATTTTATAATGAAAGTGGCCCCTCTCACGTTTTTCTTATGCAATGCCGTCTACGTGATTCGTGATGAATTCTCATAATTATATGGCATGAGAAAAATGCAAAAGGATCCATTTCCACGAGTAAGACATACCCCGTGGATGAATTTACAGCCTTTAACTGAAAATGGACTAACATCGCATCACTGTTGTATCATCATGAGAATCAGTGTTTTCCATGCAAACTACAGGCTATCACGGCAGTTTGCTAGTGACCAAAGCATTGACAAGGAGGTTTGTGGTGCAGCACCCTCTTTGTGACTGATTTCACCAAGTAATAGTCAGTAACCTCCAGGAACCGCTTGCTAACTGGAGGGGGACTGTACATTTTCCCCTTGCAGTTGGTGGTTGTATCAAGTCTAATGTGCCTACGATGTCATGCGAGAAACATCTATAGACAGTGGCCAGTGGCCACATCCCCAACATCCTGCTGGAAATAAAAAGAGTCCCTTACTAGAAGTGCAAGTACAAATTTGAGAGGGTAATCGTATTTTCTATTTGTCAAAATGTTTACGATGCTGCAGAGTTGTGGTTATCATAATCCTCTGTTTTGTGTAGGCTGGAGTCTTGAGTTCAGATATAAAAATCTTTGAAGCTCTTTTGTTTTTCATTTTACTTATTATTTTTGTTTTCTTTTTTGTTTTGTTTTTTATTATGGGCCATGACAGCTAGCCCTGCTAGCCCAAACTAACGTGTCTGTTCAAACATACTTTTGTGAAATCGTCATTGACATTCACACACCATACACCTGCTTGTTGCAGATAAAGGTAGGTTATGGCCCAAAGCAGTTATTTACTAGCCATCTATGCCTCAAAAACAGTTGTTTAAGAACCAGAAATATTCAGTAAATTATTAGTAAAAACAGTATAATTTCTGTATCGTGGAGCAGCCACTGATCTGTCATTTGATTCATTTATTTTCCTCAACAGTGAAACATCCCCTTGGCAGTCCTAACAAATTTCAGGAACCTTTCATGGAGAATTTGCAGAGGCCAGGTGAAACATCAAAAAAGGACAGAGGGCATCGAAGAACTGAACCATCACAACACAAAGGTAGAGCATGGCATGTAATTAATGCTGTAGTTATGAGGGCAACATTATAAATACATGAAAACAAAGACAAATTTACAAAGTACATAAGTTCGTGAGGTCACGTTTGATTATTTATTCTGAAAATAATCTGTGTCTACTGTTCTTAGATATGGCGCATGCAAGATCTTCATCTCCACCAGAGAATGGGCCGGGGCCTCCTGTGGAAAAATTAAAAAGCTACCCACGTACTGAGAAGCCATCTAACCATTCTAACAGAGGATCTCAGGAGCCACATGGACAGTCCTTTGGTGCACAGAGTGGTGGGCATAGCTGGAAAACTAATAGTTCCCCAGGTCACAATGATCAGGATGGCACCCACGAACAATGGGAAAAAGGTGGGAATGGTGGAAGTCGCAATAAGTCTAAGTCTACTTGGAGACCTATTCGGGAGGTATTAAATGTGGACACTGTATTGAATGAACTAGAGCAGCGACGTCAGCAGCAGCATGACAGCCCTCGGTGCAGTAAGCCTCAATCACAGGAAAGGGTGCACACAGAGCAAAGCCGAGATCGTGAGCGGGAATACGTTCGAACTAGAGAAGATCGGAAACAGAAATGTTTAATGACAATTTATGAGGACGAGCAGCGGCTTGAGACTGAGAGCCACAGCTCCGTAGAGTCAGAGAGCAGGGCAAACTATCAGAGGGGCAGCAAACTAAAGGGTGGCCCCAAGACTCTGCTGCGTAGTGATACCTGGACCATCCAAAGGACAGAGTCTGGCTATGAGAGCAGTGATAGACTCAGCAGTGGCTCCACCAATCCTGATTCTCCTGGGGTCGATGGCTTTGCTGTTAAAGACCAGAGATCAACACCGGAGGTGCTGCTGCAAAGGTAAGAATGAAGTGGTGACTATGACATATGGATAATGTCATTTTGATTTTACCTGCAGTGAGTTGCCTAGGAGCTCTGCAGATAAATAGTAATTTATTCATGATGCACCATCCAAAGATCTCTAGAATCAGAGAAATACTTAAGTGCAAACATTATTGTGAATTTGCCCGCTCTAAAACAGTGTATGTGATAAAAGAACACTCTGATGCCTAAAAATACTTCTCAATAAAAAACCTCAAAGTCTTCATGAATTCATATTTTCAGATATCTTGCTCTATGTGGCACCTGTGAGCCTATATCAGCAATGACAAAAGGTGGAAAACAAAAAGAAGTTTATGACTCATCCTGCACTGGAAAATGTGCATTAATTTGAATCTAATAAGAGGATTTCTTAAATTTTAAAGCTGATGTGCCATGTGTAGTGCCAGCTCAGGCCTGTGGAGCTGACAAATCAGAGCAGACCGGGTATTTTGGTGGGAGGCCTCGTCTCTAGCTTCCCGATTTTGCATGAAACACATAAATATGCAGACGCAAATGGCAATAGACAAAGTCAGTAACAAATAAAATGCAGCATTAAAAATTTATCTAAAGTCAGTTATTGCTATGTAAAGAAATTAATGTAAAAATGGTAGCTTTTCTGAGGTGCTTCTGTCAAACATGTCAGACGGATGAGTGTATGATAAATTGCAGCATTTCACTGGAAAAAAACAAACAAAAACAAAAACGCTTGTGCCATCTTTGTTTTCCGCAAGTTTTTGTTTCATAGTCACGCCCACTCTTTTTTTTTTTTTAACCTTTGCCTCTCTGTGGTAGAGAGCTAGATATGGTGTTGCCACTTACTAAATTTTTCCACTTGTCCACTAGTCACGTTCTGTGTTGCAGACAAAAAAAGCTTTTTCTCCATAGACTGAGATGGATGCAGCTCACTGCAGTGTACCTGGACTAAGTCCAGCTGGAGTAGGTCTGGCTCAGTCCATTTGGATCCAGAGTGAGCACTGTCATTATAAAAGAGACACCTTGAAAACCTTTGACAGGACACTAACTGCAAACATTCCCCATTATTTTTTATTCCTTGGAGGTTTTATAATTATAAATGGAAGTTTATTTTCATTACACTATTCCCATGTACGACTGTAAAGGGTGTAAAGGGTGAATGTGTGGAGGAGGCCAGCAGGAGACACATATGTGCAATGCATAAGCAAAACCTGGAAGCTAGAAAAAAATTTTTGGCTGTGCACATAACAAGCAATTTTTAGTGAGAGGCAGCCATCTTTGAGTGGTTTGTCTTATTAAATGTCTCTTATGTAGAAGGATGCAAGTAGCAGGAAATGCTCTATTTTTTGTAAATTAATAATAAGAGAATTTTCTCCATAATTGATTGCTTTTTGGTCTGTAAATCTCTGCCTATGGTTTACAAATCCAAGAGGTTTATAAACTGAGAGTACAGATACATACTTTTTTCCTTTTTCTGTTTTTATCCTGTTTATTGTTTTTTTTTTTTTATAGGTAAACATCAACCTAAACCTCAGGGAAAGAACCATGAAATGCCATGAATGGTATTGATGGAGGGTATTTGTTAAAGCATCAGTGGTTTTATTTTTGTAATGCTCTGAAGGAATGTTCAAAGATGTATCTATTAATTATCAGTTTGAATTTGGTCATTATGATGGTATTATTTATAGTTATTTTCAGCGGTCGGTTATGCATCTTAGATGTCTGCGTTTATCTGCTGAAAATGCAGTTAACTTTTAAGGAAGGAGGACCACTAATTTTTTCAGCCTTTTTATGTACAGTTTTGTCATGTCCTGAAAAATACACGGCACAGTTAGAGAGCCACATTAAAGTCTGAATGTAATGTAAGTCTTTAAAACACTCAAACCTCAGTTTTTTAAAGGCTTGACAGTATACTGAATCAACTAAACAGGGTTCAAAACAGCAATTATACAGCAAATATAATTCCAGCCTAATCACAGCCTTTTAATCCCAGTCTTAAATTCCAGTTATAAAATCACCTTTTTGGGGCATTAGAGTTTAGGTAGACCTGAGCACACATTGTATCTGAATCTGGTTCTGCCATTCTGCTGGTGCTTTCTGAGTTGCTGTGCATTATTTGACCAAAAGAGAATAAAAGTTTGTTGCTTCAGGTTTTTTTTTAATACTTGCTGGCTGTTACACTTGGAAACATGCTCAATTGCTGTCGTTTATTTTCAGCCAGCAGCACCAAAAAGGAGGCGATGCAAAATCCAGTATAATGTCCTCACCTCCACACAATGGTAAGTTCCTTGATTTTAAGGGTTTCCGCAGGTTCTCCTGGCACAGTAAAAGTCTAAGCTGGTAATAAATGTAGTGTGTAATTGTAACCTGCTATTAGTCATGTTATTTTTGGCAGTATGTTAACATGCATGCGCTTTATGTAACAGTTATAGTGGGTATAAGAGGTCCAGTTTATATAATAGGCATGTATGGAAACATACATTGTGGATGGGTGTCAGTATCCCCAAGCAACAAAGTCATTTCTTTCTTTCTTTCTTTCTTTCTTTCTTTCTTTCTTTCTTTCTTTCTTTCTTTCTTTATTTCTTTCTTTCTTTCTTTCTTTCTTTCTTTCTTTCTTTCTTTCTTTCTTTCTTTCTTTCTTCATCTCATCTTCTATGGGCTAGGTTGATTTCTGAGCTTCGACTGGCTTATTTAACCTCTTCACCCTGTCAGCTCTGCACAGGCATTAATCTGATGATAATCCCACAAAGCTCATTCAGATAGCACAGCTGGACGTGGCTGCTGGCATTGTCATAAATATCTTTCTGTTGCATGCTGTGCTTAGAGTGTGCTGCATTCGATACTTAATCGAGGCTATGCGCATCCAGAGCCAGTGTTTCCAACCAACAGCCAAAGCTTTTATCCTTGCATGGACCTCTCCAGGGCAACAGCAAAGAAAAAAATAACACATCTATTTTTAAAGGGAAGGAATTCAGCACCACACTGCCTCTTGCTGCGCTGGTGCATGGAGGGAGTTTGCTGACTGATTCATCCAGCTGTGAGAAAGTCTTGTGAGATTAACTGTCCGCTGCTGCCACCTTGTGTCCGGAGAGGGCAGCATATTAGAGTCAGACCAATGATTTTTCTCTCTGCTGCCGTCCTACTTTTGACTTTTGATTAACTTTTTTTTTTTTTATTGTATGCAACAGTGCATGATTATGTGCACTGTCTGAGGAAGAAAGAAAGAGCAGATTTGTTGCTGTTGTTGTTGTTGTTGTGGTACTCTTTGTGTCTTATCTTAATGTTTTTCCATGTCTGAATATTTGTACAGTTTTGGTCTGCTGAAGTAATTTAAGAAAATGGAATTGCATCATCCTTAGATGATTTTAACTTTTTAAAAAAGAGGACTTCTACAGATTTATCTTTTTTGTTTTGATCCTGTTATTGTTTTCTTTTCTTTTTTTAGGTAAACATCAACCCAAACCTCAGGGAAAGAACCATGATCAAGTTTCACATTCACATCAAAAGAGCAGTCCGTGTTCAAGGTAGTTTCTTTTCTTATGAATTAGGTAAAAATGGTTTCAGTTTTTTTTTTTGTTTTTTTTTTTTACAAATAAAGGGTCACTTTTATTTATTTCAACTTGCTGGCTGGCTTGATTCACCTATATGCATATTTATATGTAGACAATGAGAAGTAAAAACTCCCTTTTAACAGGAAGAAACCTCCGCAGAACCAGGCTCGGGGAGGGCCAGTCATCTACCATGACCGGTTGGGGCTGAGGGGAGAGAGACATGCTGTGGAAGAGAGCCAGAGAATAATAATAACTAATGATTATTAATCTTTAGTTATACTGTGTGATATTACAGGGATGAGTTATTTTGCACTAATCATCGTACAATTAGTCTAAACTGGGAAACCAGGCAAGGAGCTAAGTGAAATAGAAGAGAAGACCTGAAGACAACTATTCTAAAAGACAATATACCACTGAAAACTTGACATGTTCCTGCGACCACTGCTCTCCACATCAAAGAATGTGTGCATAACTACTAGAGGAGATTATTTTGCAGCACTGCTGCCATCAAAACTTTTGTTTCTCCTCCCCAATTTCAGCTGATGATAAACGCAAGCCAGACCAAATGCTGAGCTTCATTCCTGGACATTTTATTGACTGAAAAGCAGTGATATCTGAGATGAAAATGTACATTTGTGTAATATATCTCAGAATAAAATTCATGTGCCATGACAGAGTAGCTTTGCTTTGGTTATGGTGATTAGGCCAGCCAGCAAGTTGTAGATCTTGAATGCTTGAGAAATTGTAGGAAACTTGCACTGCATCAGTTTGCACCTTGATGTGTGTTGTTGTTATGTGTAAATCCAAATTACATTCATGACAATATGTGTGACATACTGCAGTCACGCTTTAAGACAGTATACATGAATTTAAGTATTTCTATGTTATTTAATTTTCTCTTTTTTCATAGACGGAAAGCAAAGTATACATCGAGTACCTCCAGAAAAGCGGGCTCTTCAGAGAGGACCTCTTCTGGTTCAGACAGCATGCAGAGTGAGCAGCAGGAAATGACAAACTGTAGAGGGCACACTGGAGAATGTACAAACCTGAGACACATTACAAAAACCAGCAGCTCAGAATGGAACAGCTCTGATGATCTCGCCCTCTCTGAGTCCGAGGACAGAGAAAGCACTTACCTCTCCAGTAACAGCGAGGCCGCAGCCTCTGATTCTCAGTGTCCCCACATTAGCCTGCCATACCACCCTCCCAGCAATGTGACTGCAGAACCTCATCAACTGAACACCCAGCGTCAGCTCAGTACAACAGGGTTGCCTCATCTTCGACCCAGCCAACGGACTCCTCACCAAGGAGAAACAAGTCACCCCGTATTTCGTCCCAGGATGCTCCAAGAACCTTTTCCATCAAGTCCTCGTCTTCCATCCACATCCTACGTCAGTCCTCACAGAAAGCCTGACATGTCGGGCCTCCGAACCTTCTCAGATGCAAGCTCCAAGTCAGGCTCTGACCCAGAAAGGAGTACCCCATCATCGTGTGAAAGCGAGGAAAGAGCAACTGGATGCCGAATGGAACAGGCAGTGCCTGCGCAAGAGGTTTCTCTGACAACATACTTTAATGTGGATAACTGTATGACGGAAACATACCGTCTCAAGTACCACAACCAGAGGCCTCTTGTCCTCTCTGCCACGGTGCCACGGACAGCAGTTGCAAGTGAGCGGAGAGATAACAATGACACACATTCACAAGATGTGCCAAAAGCCAGACCTGAAACAAGTAAGCCTCCAAACAAAACCAATAAGTTACTGGAAAGGACAAAATGACAATATCTCATTGTTTTCTTTGTTGGTGTGTCAGTGACAGATGACTGCCATAAAAACCATTTTTGTTACAAGAAAACTCTTTTTTTTTTTTCCTTCACAGGCCATAATAGCAATAAACCCACTGCAAAATGGAACCCAGTGACAGCCAAAGGACTGGATGAACGTGGTTTTTTATGAGTGTAACTTGGTAAGTTTTGTTTACATGGATGGGCAGTATTAACAGGATGCCAAAGAGTTTACAGAATGGAAATATGTCAGGAAGCCACGACATCTCCAAACCGAGTGGAACGTATTTATGCAAGCTTGTCACATAAATAAAACCTATTTCTAAATGCTGTTATGTATTGCTAGATGGATTATCAACTATCACATATATCTTCCATTGTTTCATAGCATTGCTGCAAGAAGATTTAGTTTGAACCAAACCCTGTTTTCAGTTTGCACTAAGAGTTTTTTAGGTTAGATCATTATTTTTATCACGTTATGTCAGTTAAAATTTTTTTTTTTTTTAATTTGTGCACTAGTGCTGCAGAAGTTAAACTATACAAATATATTTAAGGCACAAGAGATTATGGTGAACCACAGATAATGTGCTGTGGTCTGTACAGTAATTATACAAACCTAAAAGAATGGAGTGCGATGACAAATGAGAGCATGCTAACATGAAAAGATACGCTGAAGATACGTTTATCAGATTATGATGTCATTCTACACAATAAAATCAAAGGTTTGCCTCATCAGGTTAAAGGCAGTTAATCTGTTTAAACCTGTCAAAGGAGTAAGATTGGAAATGTTATTCAAATATTTCTGGGCACCTTAAAAGTTTTATGCACACTTTGGGGCTTTAAGTCACCAGAAAATAGACACCACAACAGTTACTCTTATTTATTTACTGGTGCATTACGAGTGTTATCAGTTATTTTACAACATTAGTTTGTTAATGAATGACTGTGGGCTGCCCTGTACCAGTCAGTCCTTTGCTGTAAAAAATAAATAAATAAAATAAAAGTCTGTATAAAAAGACAATAATTTGTTAATTTACTAAAAAAAGAGAAAAGTAAAAGCCCATTTTGTGTCATTTTTTAAAAATTTGCAACTTGGTTTATCAAAAAATTTTATTTTGGATGATTGCTTTTACTTTTGGGCAGCAAGCGAAATGTAGGTTTTGTTGGCCATGTCACTCATTCTACAGGGCAGCCCTCAGGCTATCTAGTAACCACTGTACATGCGACCTTGTGTTTTCTTGTCTTCAACTTTGCTGATTCGTGTAACTTTTTGTTGTAATTCACAGTGATGTCAAAAACAATTTTTTCCAGTCTTCCTCTTAAAGTAGACAGATTTAAATGCAGGTCTGTATTTCCAGGTATTTTAATAATAATGCCAATGTAATTGATATAGCTGATGTAACTGCTGACCGTACTACTTAACACACAAGTATCCTTGTTCATAATAAGACTAACGTTCCGAAACCTGCATGTGGCCTTTACAAAGTCATACTAGCTGTTTGTACAGCGTAAGCATGAGCATGATAATCCTGGACTGACTCCAGCAAACGTAACATTCTGATTGATTTTTATGTAATTGTAATAAAACAGAGTCATCAAATAGCAATTTGTAACCTTTTAAACACTTGAATGTTGTTCTCTTGCTCACACAAGAATACAGAATATCATGTTATGCATCCATTTTGAATCTAAATGTATAATACAAACAATGTGCTGGAAAACAAACTGTCCAAGACATACTATGCATTCACTGAGAAATTTTATTTTAAAGTTACTTTAAATGGAGATTTTGGTGTTTTAAAAACTTTTTTATTTTGTATGCACATTTTCAAACCTCAGTGTGTGTGTATATATATATATATATATATATATATATATATATATATATATATATATATATATATATATATATATATTTTTTTTTTTTTTTTTTTTTTTCAGCTCACTATATTGCCAAGTCTCTTCATAATCATTGTGACATATGCACATATTTTTCCACTTTAGATTTTTATCTGTTCACAGTAACCTTTGTCCGGGTATTTATTCCTCCCACTGAGCACATTTAGCTGCGTATGTATGTCGCGTTTGGTCCAACTTGACATTTGAAATTTTTGTTAGTCATTTCTGTTCTTGTGTGTTTCTACTTGTATTGGTCATGCTTTAATTACACTGTTTAAATTCAAGAAAAAGCGAGACTTGGACTTTCAGGCAGTCCAATCTATCTCTTACTGATACAATACATAATGACATTTACTAGACTGCCTTTAAACTTGATTGTGCTGTAGTAATTATAAATCCCTGTTATTTTTAAGATATCCTATATATTCAAATGAAAGAATTGTGGACAGCTAAATTTCTGTTGAACTGAAGCTCAGTCCAAGAATAATAACCAGATTACCTTAATGTTGTCTCACCTGTAGAGTGTTTTTTTCTTTATAATGATAATGTCATTTATTGTCTGCGTTGACCTGTAATTTTTTTCCTTCATCTGTAAAAGATAACACTAATGTTGTTTTTACACAAGTTTAATTTTACATTCTGAACATAGTGTCTTCAGTTGTATCAACAGTGCCTTGACACTTTCAGTGAAATGTGTTTTTTTTTTTTTTTTTGTGAGTGAACCACATTTAGAGAATAAAAGAGATGAATGAAAGAAAATAGATGATGTCGGGATAAAACTTAAGAACAGGCAATGCTACCAGAGACATATGTGACACTCGTGAGTGTGAACATGTTATGTGGAGGTTGGCCTGCTGTTCTTAAGAGCCCCTTCAGACTTCGATGCTACAGTCACAACTGCAGGCGGCAAACTCAGCAGTTCACCCTCAAACTTTTCTCACTGCTAAACTAATGTTTTGTGCTGCGATTGTGTAAATACAATTACATCTTGCATCTGTAGCCTTCCGTTAAAGTTTGAATTTACTCCAGAGGCATGTTTGACAAGAGCTGGTTTTCTTCTGGGTCACGTTGCGTCACAGTTGGCACTGCATCAGTCCATGTCTTTTATCTTGGGCTAAACATACCATGATGCAACCTAATTATTTGTATTACATTAACACAGAAAAAACAAAGAGAACTTTCCACATTACGTTACTAATTTTATCAGATAAGTTACATGCTGATGCGGCCTGATCCGTGGGCTCGGGATGCCTCATTGAATCCTTGTTTGGTCTGATCTGTGCGTTCGGCCTGCTGAGTTGAGTTACTGACATTTCAGCGAATGCTTCGTGACTGTACAGATCAGTTTAAAGAAACATGTGAAACCTGTCTACACGTTATATTTTTGTAGATAATATATATTTATTTTTATTCATTGTTGAATAAAGTTTCAATTATGGTATCACTACTAAATTAGTCACTTGACTGTGTGTGTTTAAGTTTGCACAAACTTCCACAGATGATCATTTGGACAAATAGAAAGCAGGAAAAAAAAAATCCCCCACAAAATAATAAGCAGTTATGACTTTATTAATGCAGGTATCAAAATATGATGAATTACATGTTGATGATTTGGCACAATACTGTATGCAACCCTGAGCATGTCACTTCAGTTTTTTTTTTTTTTTTTTAGATTAATTTTTTTAAGTTGGTCTAACTCCTCTTGAAAATCCTCTTTGCATCCACGCCTTCATAGTTGTAGCTCTGTTGGAGAAAGATTAATCAAATATAACTGTTATTTAACTTCATAGTTTCTACGTCTGGTTAAACATTTTTCAGACTATCTATATAAACACAGCTGTTTAAACTTTATGTAAACTGAAGCTACAGTAAATGTGTAATCTCTATAAAGCTTTCCCAGGCTTTTGGGGTTGGGACTCTTAATTTGCATATGAAGGAATTCAGCCTTGCCTGTATGAGTTCATCTCCTTGGACGATTCTGGTTGTTGTCAGCTGTTTTCCGTTGTCCTTTCTGTTGAAAATTCCATTCAGTGTGTCTCCCTCCATGGTCCATGCACCCTGAGAGTTGAAAGACAACGATGAGGAATTGAATACTAGGTGGGGAATACTGTGCACAAGTCCAAAGTTGGACTGCGCTGTTTGACAGGTTTATGATTGGACTATATGTGGTAGTAAGTGTTTGGAAAAGTCAAGGCTTGATGTATGGATTGTTGGCTTAGCTAACAGAGGCACAATTTGTTAAAGCTCAAAGGTTGAAGGTCTAAAGTGAGTGAAACCAGCTTCCACTTTAACTTACTGATAGTTCTGTTCCATCTGCAAGGCTGTACTCAAAGTTGACTCCGAGGGTAAAGTCGATTTCGATGGAGCGGAAAGTGCTGCTTTCCTTGACATTAAACTTGTCTCCATTCTGCGTGATGGTAATCTTGAGGTTGTCATGAGCAGCCAGCTTCCTCTTCACCACGTTAATTCCTATGGAATAAGTTTCAGTAGACTGAGCAATGACAGGAAGTTTTATCTGTCTAAAGGCTAATCACTTATAATTTGGAATGATGAATGAGAACAAATAAAAAATAAAACTGTTCAAATGAAAAATGCACACGATTATCAGTTTGATGCAAAAAAAAAAAAATGTATTCTGACATTAATACACCTGTCTTCATTTAAGAAACATTTCAATAGTCAGAAGCAGCTTATAAAGAGTGTGCCAGCACTCACCCATTTTTTCCATGAATTTCTCATAGTTCTCACTGCGATCAACCTTCCAGGTGCCGTTGAAAGCCATGGTGGTGGTGAAGGTGAGCTGGACAACTCTGCAGAAAGGAGTGCCCTTCTCAAACTCTGCCACTCCTTTTAAACCACAAACCCTCTTATCTCATCATCTCTCCATGTGCTGATGTGGCCGTTTAAAGCTCTCCTTTTTTCCCCCCAAGGCAATATTCACACTGTGTGGCAGTGAATGGTTAATATCCACCTTATCCTGATTCTGTTTACCAAAGGTGCTGGTCACAGCTTAACAACCTCAACAGTATTCAGTGCAGAACTGCAGCAATTAATCATGCAGTATTTGATAACAGAAGGTTTTTTTTTTTTTTTTAAATGTACTTTAATTTTTTAAAATTTGACTGTAGCTAACGTAATTTTAATCATATCATTTATCCAAGATATCAGTGCACTAGTACTACTTTCCTCTACTGCAGAGGTGATCAGTATACTTGATAGTGTGTTGCTGGTGATACCTTTGTCCTTAATCTGGCCCTTGCTAATAAACAAGACCTTTGATATCTGAAGTTAATGTTAGACAAAAAAAGTTTTATTGAGTTATTAAACTACAGTCAGCTGAATAAGATTTCTTGACACCTCAGCTGCCTAAACACAAAGATGCCCTGCAGGTGGTCTTTGTCCTTCAATCACAGTATCTTAGCTGTTCCCAGGACTGTGCTCTTCTGGACAGAGATTTCAGATATTATTCCTGAAATCTGTTGGAGCCACTCCCCCAGTTTGGGGGTCACCGCTCTGAGTGTTCCAGTTACCACGGGGACCACTGTTGCCTTTAATTCCACATCCGCTCTAGGTCCTCTCTCAGCCCTTGGTATTTCTCGAGCTTCTCGCGTTCCTTCTTCTTGGTGTTGCCGTCACTTGGTATTGCAATGTCTATCACTACAGCTTTCTTCCTCTACTTTTTCACCACTACTATGTCCGGTTGCTTAGCCATCACCAGTTTGTCATTCTGAGTCAGGATGTCCCACAGGATCTTAGCTCGGTCATTCTCAACCACCCCTGTGGGCATATCCCTTCTTGACCTCCAGGTCCCCTTCCAGGTCATACTCGGCACTATGCCATGTGTCCTATGCCAGCCACTTGGTTATGGTGTTCCCATGTATGCCCTGCCTACTAGCATCTTGCACCCTGCTGTTATGTGCTGGATTGTTTCAGGGGCACCTCTGCACAGCCTGGTGTGGTGTGGTAGACCCCAGCCTCAATCTTGTGCTTAGAGCTTGTTCCTGTGCAGCCGTGATCAGTGCCTCTGTGCTGTCTTTCAGTCCAGCTTTGTAAAGGCATTATAGGATTTTTCAACTCAACTTTCTACTCCTCAGGTTCCTTCCTTTCTTCAACTTAGCATACAGTCTCAGGAGGCTAGATTTGGGGTGAAATCCTTCATGCATGGTAAGAAGCTTTCTTGGCTTGGTGTCAGGGCTTGATGTCAGGGCATAAGAGTTGATTGCCCAGATGCTGTTTTTCCCATTGGCAGTTGCAGCTTTCCTAGAGGCCTCTTCATGGTTCCCTTTTGCCTGTGGGATTCCAAGGTACTTGCAGCCATCCTCAATATTTGCAATGTTGCTATCTGATAGTGCAATCCCCTCAGTTCTGACTACCTTTTCTCTCTTTGTTACCATCTGACTACACTTCTCCAGTCCAATGTCATTATTACAGATCCTAGTAGTGAATCGATGTCTCGTTCACTCCTGTCATCCGTGTAGAGGTGGCTGATGATTGCTCCATTTCGTAGTCGGTATCCATCCATCTTTTTAATGATCTGAAAGGATTCGGGCCTATGCAGAACAGTAGTGGGGACAGAGCATCTCCGTAGTAAATCTCATACTTGATGGTGACTTGCGCACTTGGCTTGAAGTTGGCCTCTAGTGTTGTTCTCCACATCCCCACTGAGATCCTGATGAAGCCTCTTAGGGTCCATTTGATTTTGTACAGGTTCAGACATTCCAGGATCCATGTGTGAGGCATTGAGTCATAGGCTTTCTTGTAATCAATCTGGGCGGTGCACAGTTTGGTCAGTCTAGTCTTACAGTCTTGAGTGACTGCTTTATCTACCAGTAGCTGGTGTTTTGCTCCTCTGTTGTTTCTGCCAATTCCTTTCTGGGCCCCACTCATGTATTGAACCATGTTCATCTAAGCTGCTATGATACCCGACAGGAGTTTCCATGTTGTGCTGAAGCAGATTATTGACAATTAGTTGGATGTGACTGGTCCCTTCTGGGGATCCTTGGGGATCGCTTACTGGCTAGCCTTCAGTCAGCCAATCTGGGCGTGTCTTATCCATAAGCAGCTGGTCCATTTGTGCTGCGCAGGGCTCATGAAGTGCAGTTAGCTTCTTTAGCCAGTACATGTGAATCATGTCAGGGCCTGGTGCTGTCCAGCTCTTCACATTTGAGTCTTTTTCCTGGATGTCTGCCACTGTGATGGTTACTGGAGCCTGTTCAGGGAGGTTGCTGTGGTCTGCTCTTAGATCCACTAGCCACTGAGCATTGGTGTTCTGTGTTACATCCTTCTCTCATATGCTCTTCCAGTATTGCTCTATCTTCAGTCTTGGTGGGGAGCTGTTCTTATCTTGTTCCCCTGCCACTGAGAGTACACCTTGGATAGTTCAGTGGAGAGCATCTGGTTTATTCTCCTGGCTTCTATCTCTCTGGTATACCTCTTCAAGTGGTTAGCCAAGGCTGTGAGTCTGCTGCCAGTTTCTAAGGCCTCAGGTATGGAGAGCTTGTTGTGCTTCTTAGGCATGCCTTTCTTCATCACACCTTTCTGCAGCTCTGATAGTTGGTTAATTTCCCTTTCTACTGCCTTGAGCTTGGCCTCAAGTCTCTTTCTCCATGGAGGGTACTGCTCCTTTTGCCTGTTCATCTTATAACCAAGCATCTCAAGTATCACTCAAGGATCACTGTTGCTGTGGTATAGCTCAGCTGGTTGGTAGATTCACTGATGGCTGCATGACAGATTGTTCTTTTCACACATATATATATATATATATATATATATATATATATATATATATATATATATATATATATATATATCTCAGACTTGTTTTGAGCTTTTATAGCTCTTTTATAGCTACAGATTTTGTGTGTGGGAATGAAAAAAAAATTAAGGCTAACAAAATGATGCAGACACAATTAACTAAACCCCAAACTAAGTGCAGTATTAAAATTTAAATATTTATGTTGAGTGGGAAGGGAAAAGAAGCAGCAAAAACATGTACTAAAAAGTATTTTGAAATATATCCAAGCAAGTCTGAAAATGGAATGAATAAATAATGCACTGCATGTCCTCTTTCTTATCTCAGTTTCTTCTCATTCTATGTGGCTCGAGGGACCTTTGCCTGACCTTCCACCTCAGTAATTGTGCATCTTATCAGACAAAAGACCTTTCTACTAAAACTGCAGTGATGAAATTCACAGGAGAGCTTGAGCCATACTTGATCAAGTCTGGTGGAAACTCATCTTTATAGCATAATTATATCCTTTGAGGTTGATCCAAGTTGTAGTATCAGTTATACTAGCACATGGAAAATGATAACATAGAGACTCAATGATTCTAACTTTTAACAAATGCTCTATGTTCAGGTCTGCAATTTTTTTCCACATTTTTTCTTATTTTGACTTCATATACCACTACAGTGAATTTTAAAGCAGGCACTGAATATGTAATGTAATTGGACAATTGACTGATAAGCAGGTTTCATGGCCAGGTGAGGGCTGAGGTGACTTAAATTAGCCCTTCTGTGTATTTATAGTTGCTGTCTTCTCCTTAGTGTTTGTCAATGTGTTTGTTCTCCGTGCCCTAACCTGTTTTGATCCCTAGTGATCCTAGTTCTCTTAGTTATAGTCTGTTTCCTTTTTGGTCCTAGTTTCATGTTTTTTCCTTTGGATTTGTGTTTTTCAGCTTGGTAACTGTTTGGTAAGGTGTTCTGGGTCCACAAGTGCACTTTCCACATAGTTTGTATTATCCACAAACCGTGACATGTTCACTCATGATTCCAAGCATTGATCTTATATTTGATATCTTTACACTGGCGGTCTAAACGTAAGGTCCAAAGAGCTGTCAATGCAAGTGAAGAAGGCCATAACTAGGCTGAAAAAAAAAAACCCAAAAACAAAATAAGTCTATTATAGTGACAGAGAAAAAATTTAGGAGTGGCCAAGTCAACAAATAAAATTCTTTAAAAGAAAGAATAGACTGCCCAGCTCAGCAACATCAAAAGGCACAGAAGACCAGTGAACAGACATCAAGTGGATTAAGAAAAACCCCTTCACAATATCTAACCAAGTCAAGAACACCCTCTAGAAGGTAGGTATGTAAGTCTACAATCACAAGACGTCTTCATGAATGTAAATACAGAGGATTTATAATGAAGTACAACTCAATACAGGTCTGGCAGAGCATCTGTTCCCAAACTCTTAATGCAATCTTTTGTTAAACCCCTTGAATTAAAGCTGAAAGTCTGCACTTCAATCACATCTTGACTTGATCTACCCATCCACTGTAGTGGTGTACAGAGTCATTATCCAAAAACCTTATGGACCTAACTGTATAACATTTGTGGGGCTACCAGACATTTAGAAGCAAGCTCACGATCACAAGGCTGGTCCTTAAACTGGCAGGATAAATTTGGGTACAGAAGGTAAGAGGTGCACTTGTCCCTCACTCTTTACTAACATTACAAGAGTCTTGCTCAAGACTCAGTTTACTGATTCTGTAGAGTGGCTCACTGACCGGACTGCTGTTGAACTTTTCACAGCCAGGCCCTTTAAAGCTTATCATGGTCCATAGTAAAAGTGTCATCAATAGTATTGATAACACCTCAATTTAACTTTCTCTGTGCCCCATTTAATAACAGAGTTATTATCACTATTTATTATGTCTGTGGTTACTGGGTCAAAATGCTATTATGCCTCAGGAAGTTGCTGAACAGGTCCATAGATTAACAAACAAATGTTTAAGTTACTTTTATTTGGAGTCAAAAAAATTATAGTTCCAACTACTGTACAACCAACAGACACAGTGCAACTAGATACCACTTGAATTTGATTGTATGACTGTTGAAGTCCAGTTCACCTGTTTGCAATATCTGGTATCTCAGGAATCACTTGTAATATACAATAAATTCTGTAGACTCCAGCAGTCTTCAAGAATGTCCTACAGGACATTCAATTCAATTCAATTTTATTTCTATAGCGCCAAATCACAACAAACAGTTGCCTCAAGGTGCTTCATATTGTACGGTAAAGACCCTACAATAATTACAGAGAAAACCCAACAATCAGACGACCCTCTATGAGCAAGCATTGGCGACACCGGGAAGGAAAAACTCCCTTTTAACAGGAAGAAACCTCCGGCAGAACCAGGCTCAGGGAGGGGCAGTCATCTGCAGAGACCGGTTGGGGCTGAGGGGAGGGAGACAGGACAAAAGACACCCTGTGGAGGAGAGCCAGAGATTAATAATTAATGATTAAATGTGGTTTGGTTTATAAACAGAGTAAAAAGATATGAATAAAAAAAATACTCAGTGCATCTTGGGAACCCCCCAGCAGGCCAGGCCTATTGCAGTATAACTAAGGGATGCTGAGATCCGGGATCTGGGATGGCCAGTCCATGGCTGATAGTATTCCACACACTGTGTGTTTTTTCTATCCAGATATGCTTTTACTGCATTAGCAGTGTGTTTGGGATCATTGTCATCCTGCCAATCAAATGCTTTCCATATGGTATTGCATGGTGGATCAAAATCTGTCTGTACTTTTCTGCATTCACAATTCCATCACTTTTCACGAGATCTCCAACATCACTAGCTGAAATGCATCCCCAAACCATGGCAGAGCCTCCACTATGTTTTACAGGTAGTCACTGTTGTACCTCTTCCCTGACCTCCCCATATTGGTGGCAATTTGAACCAAAAACTTGGATTCAAATTTGGATTCATCACTCCATAAGACCTGTTGCTATTTTCCATTTTTTTTCACTCCAGTTCTTGTGTAATGGCATACCTTTCAGCCATTCCCCCCTGGTTTTCCTTCCTTAAGAATGGCTTCTTGAGAGCCACCCTTCCACTGAGACCATTTCTGATGAGGCTTCAGCAAACAGTAGATGGATCAGCTGAAGGGCCAGATGCATATCTCAGGTCCTGTGTCTGTTCCAATTTCCTAAGCTCATGACTTTCAGATACTCCTTATCTGCTGCAGATACTTTTTAGACCTTGTCCAGTTTCTTCAAACACACTACATATCATATACCAAGTTTTTGAATAAAAGCTCTTTGGGAACCTAATCGGTGAAAAAATGCACAGATTCAATGCCTGTCAAACTGTTATGTTTGGTGTTTTTCATAGATTAAAGTAAAGAAATGGGAACAAATGATGTGTTTTTCTGACAGGCTCCCAGTAACAAAGTGCCTAAAGATGCAATTTAAAATTGGTTCTTTGCTAAGTTGTCTGCTATGTATAGAAACAACGTTGGTTCATCCCTTGAAATTAGTGCCTTTTTATACTGGATTGATTCATAGGTTTAACAAACAAAAAAACATTCCTCTGAAAATGGTCGGGTACGAGGACAGGAGTGAAAGAGTACGAAAAAGCAGCCAATGTCCAAATCAGAAAGCGAAATATAAAGAAAGGAGGGGTGGCACAAGACTTTTGCACAGTACTGTATGTGTACGTGGTCAACGCTCAGACTAAAAGGAGTGCAGTTTCCTGAAACGCCACTAGAGGGAGCGCTTCTCAATAAATCTATAATGTCAGAGATCTGTTGTGTGATACAGTAAATCATTTAAACGTCTGTAAAGTTCAGTCTCAATTTCTTGACTGATTCAGTGCAAACATTATATATATCAAATAATCCACACTTCTCAATATTATTTATTAGTTACCTCCAAAATAACACCAGATAAAACAATTTGTATTACAAGCACAGAAATGCACCCTTATAATACAAGAGGCACCTGTTTGTTATTAAGCATTAAACCTGTGGAACATTATGTTTAATTCAGTAATAATGAATTTGGTAAATATCTTGAAAAACCATACAGTACATATACTCAAGTCAGATTAATCCAATATGTGATGGAGGCACAAAGAGCAGTGTCACACATAGTAAAATTTACTATTACTATTTCATTTACTGTTTTTCTTTTTTCTAAAATTAATAAGAGTTATTTTCTCAAAATAAAGGAATAAATACAAAGTAGCAAGACACAAACAATAAATATGTAGGTCTATCTCAGTAACATACAGTAGAACTGAAAATAGTAATCAATGGTAATCAATATCATTTAACAGAAGCACACATAAAGTGATTGTGCAATGTGTACAGAGGTGACATAAATATACAAAATAATGTGTAGTGCTTTTAATAAGTTCAGTAATGGATACATGATACATGAACATGATACAACGCTTTATAATATGTGGCTTTTAAAAATATAACTACTTCTGTAATACTGTAAATGAATGTAATTGGCACAGTAGTTATGACAATGATCTGACATCAGTATATATATATATATATATATATATATATATATATATATATATATATATATATATATATATATATATATATATATATATATATATATATATATATATATATATATATAAAATCTAAATTCATATTTCTTATAATGATCTTGAAACCAGTGTAATATATTCAGTGTAAACCTAAATTCTCACATTCAGTGAGCAATAATGTGGAGCACAAAAAGGGCAGTCACGCAACGGATACAAACATGATATCAATGTATACCAAGCTATATCATTTTCATTACACTAATTAGTCAAACTGGACTCTAAGTTTAAAAATTGTCATTATCACTGTTAAAAGTTAATATACTGATGATAAATTCAAGTGCATTTAAAATTTTTGAGTGAAATTATTTATTTCTGGCTAGTTAAAACTATAAATTTTCTCTTTTTTTTTGGCACGCTTCAGACTACACAAACACACCAGGCAAAAATGGCAACTAAAAGAAATTACAATAGATGTAAATTGTTTTGCTTATTAAAACCTTCAGTGTACAGTCTAACACAATACTTTGTATGTATCAAATGTATGAAACTTGACTGCACCAAATACTGTATCACTAAGCTGTTGATGAAATGCTGCACAGTTACAAAATGTAGTGAAATAATGGCAGATCATGGGCATGTAGAGAGAGCCGGGGTTCAAAAATACACAACTGTGTTTCATCATAATAAAAATATCTGCATATGTGTCACCTGATCCATCTCATCCCTGTCTCAAAATGTCACGAGACATAACCACACTAATGCCACACTGGACGATCCTTAAGCTTTAGCTGTGGTGGGCTCTGTGTCGGTGGGCTTCCTGGAAAGAAACCACACCTTCATCGGCTCCTTCTTTCCTTTCATGGTGACCGGGCCCCGATACTCCAAATGAAACTGAGGGTCGGCATTCTCAGCAGACTGCAAACACCTGCAATACAACACATGATGTACACATATTGTGCTACTTCCACTTCCACAGTATGCAGGGGTGTCTTTCCTTGTTTCCTTGTTATTTATGGGTATTTTCTTAAAAAGCTCATTCCATGTTGCTGGAAAGCTCCTAATTTCTCACTTCAAAATAATAATAACAAAAAAAAAATCTACTAATAAGAAACAGGGAAGCACTGCTGCTCACCGGTATGTATATTCAGAGACATTAATTTTTCCCTTTTCACCAGTTGTCTCTGTACGACTTGTGAGGTTGACCGTATTTCCAAAAAGGCAATATCTGGGCATCCTCTGGCCAATGACCCCAGTCACCACCTCTCCTGTGTGGATCCCAATAGTAATCTGGAGAAAAAAAGATAGAAGAAAACATGTGACTGTAGCACATGGTTATAATATAACCAAAGCAAAAATAAATGCTGTGTATACCTAAAGACATCGCTACTTCAAACTCAACCTTAATATATATTCACAGCGCTGATCATTAGTTATCTGCTGTACATTTATTTTTATAACAGCACACAACACACCTTATTTATGTAATTATTATAGCAACAAAAATTCAGACTTTCAGACCTGAGTAAATCTTAACTTTGTGACTTGAATAAAGAATTTCTGCTTTACAGAAAGAGACGTGAAAAACTGTAAGAAACTCTTCCGCCTAATGCATCTGTTAGTCTGTTGGCACAAATTCTTAAAGCCATCAACCGAAAACATTTGGTTGGTAAATATATGGTTTGACTGTGCCTGGGATCTGTCCATGCACAAAATTAGATTTTTCCTTGTAGTTTCAGATTTGCAATAAACAGTTCCAAAAGTAGTCCTTGGCAACTGAGAGACTAATATTTAAACTTAATCTTGTAGGTACTTCATTGCTTGCTGCTGTCAGAGCATGAACATGCCAGGAGTGTTTGGGACAAATGGGAATCTATTTTTAGCCACTGGATCGTGAGATGATTCGAGTCTGTTTCTGCTACTAAGCCAGACTCCTCTTTCACCATGTCTGAAAATAAACAGTCTTTTGTTAATCAGACACGATTTTCCAAAGTTAAGTCTCAACAGTCATTGATACAATAACAATTGCCAGCAGTCACTTAAACAACTTTTCATTGCTTATTACTTCAGCATGAAAATATACTCCCAGATGCGCTGATATAATTATTCTAAAATAAAAATGTGTATACGTGAAGTGTAATTGAGTAAAAGCCTGACACATTAATGTGACACTCTAATATGAGAATTTTCCAACTAATATTAGAAAGCCAACAGTGCTCCAAAAATGATCTGTGCCAAAATAACAGATGGAGCGCTGAGAAGCTGAAAAATAATTAAATGTGAAGGAAAACAGTCAGTCAGCCTGCATCACCAAAGAGAAATAATCCAATAGGAATATAAAAGATGTATTATAGAGGCAAGATGAAAACATGTAAATCTATGAAATTATTTTCTTGCTAGTCCTTGTTTTTGGTCCCATTAATTTAGTTTTTTTTTTAAGTCCCTGTGTACTAAGGTCTACACTGTTACACTCTTAACTGTACTAGCCCCTGTATGTAAGAGCACATAGGTTCAATAGTGGGCTGGTGCACAGCGAACAGTCCACAGTCACTTTGTGTGTTGATGTGCTTCATGCCCTGCCACCACAAACTACACCGTTTACTTCCTGTAGCGAGGACGTCTCACTTTGTCAGACAATCTCCTGCCGTCTACTATACACATGCGAAAGGACAAACGTGAACAACCTCTGACCCGGCTTTAGACTAGACTGCCACACTGAGCCTCAGCAGGTGGAGGCAATGTGTCTTGTAGATTCACACTGTCCATTTCTACCCAATTAAATCAGAAGAACAGATACAGCAAATATTTCATATTATGTGCAGTAAATATTTATAATACTTTGATCATAACTTCAACTACTATAACAAAAGAATTTCCCAAATTTTAGATAAAAGTTATAACAAATGTACTAAAGTCAAATCATAAACTTTCATTCACCTCTGACCCCAAAGTGTGAGGCCTAAAGATCACGCTCGCCATTATTGCCTTAAGGTATGGTGGCCCTGAGAGGTCAAATGCTTAACGGCCCGGCTTAAGAAGGCACCAACAAATACAAAGAATGCTGCAAAAGCACACAAAGCAATGGAGAGACAATAACATGACAGAACAGATGTGGAAGTCACAAACAGCTGACAGCAAACATGTATCTACAGTATTACATGAATCATACGATTAAAACACACAGTAACATGTCTTTTTCTCCCTCGCTGCTCTGTTTTTGGTTCCTGTCTCTTCTGCAGCTGTTCCGTCACATTATCGTCTCCCCAGAAACATTTCTGTTATGTTTTCTGAGATTTTCTTTTCCTGCTTCTGTTTTATTCAACTTCCATTGTTTTGTGTGCTTTGGAAGCGTTTTTCTATTTGCTGGTGTTTTTTTTTAAGTTACAGTGCATTTGACCTCTCAGGCCCACAGTATTAA
Organism: Archocentrus centrarchus; assembly: GCF_007364275.1. Taxonomy (NCBI): domain Eukaryota; kingdom Metazoa; phylum Chordata; class Actinopteri; order Cichliformes; family Cichlidae; genus Archocentrus; species Archocentrus centrarchus. The sequence goes on along the minus strand of NC_044346.1, from coordinate 17,766,856 downwards.
GGCACACCAAAAATGATGGCTGTGCCACTGGAGGATGGTGCGCTTTGGTGTTGTTAAAGCTGGTCATAAACCTCTCAATTTTTGCAGCATGATGGGCAATGAGTATTTCAGCAAATCTCTATCAGTGTCGGAGCAGAGGGATTCTGAGGTGGCACAGAACAAAAGGAAACTGCTGAATCTATAGGGAAAAAATTACAATAAAAAAATTAAAACCGCAAGCGGTGATATCGGGCCCTCGCACTCCGCGCGCGTCGACCTGTGGCGCTCGTCGACCCGTGCCGCACTCGGAGGTTTTGTGATCGTGATGGGTCTCTAGAAAGTTGAATTCTTTTATAGGAAAAGGTATCTTTTGCTCTCGGCATAGACGCAATGGAATATTTGGGGGTGTGGTCACGGCTCCAGCATGCAAAATAGGGCATGGGTCTGATTGACTTTTTTGATGGGCTGTTTGTCTAGATGATGTGGAGCCAATTTGGTCTCACTGGGTGAAATGCCCTAGGAGGAGTTCATTCAAATAGCAGGCCTGAAAATGGCAAAAATTGACACTTTCAATTGAAGATGCTGGACTTCCTGTAGGGTTTGGAGTATGGCTCCAAGAGACTTTTTTGTATGTCTTACGATGTTACATGAGTGTGCAAAATTTCAGAGCTGTAGATAAAATGTAACTCAGGGGCTAGCTAAAAAACATGGTATATTATGATATTTAAAGCTGCCAGTAGGGGGCGCTCTAACGTTTATGGACTTTATGCATATCAATGTGTTCAGGGCAGGAGGCTTATCAAATAGATGAGGATTTTGTAAGGAATGGTGAAAGATATTTCATGTATTTCAGAGCAAAACTAATTCTGTGGACGGTCATACAAATTTTCATTTGCTTCTGTAGGGGGCGCTATTGTGCCTACAGTCTTGAATCTGTAGTTATGGATTCAGCCTGGGTGTGTACATGAGTGATTAAATTTTCAGCCTGATCAGACAAAGCATGTGCGAACAAGTGCACAAACAATTTTGGTGGTGAGGGAGAAAAACAAAGGCCAAATTTAATGGCCTGGTGTGACAAGGCCGTTTAATATTTTGTAAAGATTTCCACAATATTTGATGGGCTACTTGTGTAGATGATCTGGAGCCAATTTGGTGTCAGTGGGTGAAATGCCCTAGGACGAGTTCGTTCAAATAGCAGGCGTGGAAATGGCAAAAATTGACACCTTCAATTGAAGATGGCCGACTTCCTGTAGGGTTTGGGGTATGGGTCCAAGAGACTTTTTTGTACGTCTTAGGATGTTACATGAGCCTGTACATTTTCATACATGTAGATAAAACGTAGCTCCGGGGCTACTCCAAAAACTTGCTATTTTAAGATATTCCGAGCTGCCACTAGGCGGCGCTCTACCGTTTATGGACTTTATGCATATGAGTGTGTTCAGGGCAGCATGCTTATCACACCACTGAAGTTTGAGCCAGATTGGGCAAGTTGGCTTTGAGTTACAGCCATTTTTGTGTTCATGGCGAATCATCGAACTTTGCCGTCCCATAAGGGTCACGCCCTTTTGTCAAAAAGTCACAGTTTTGAAAACACAGTAAGTCCAACTTCTTAAGGCTTTCCAGGTGAAATTTGAGATGGTTCTGCTAAACCACTTTGGAGCTGGACCTCCAAGTGTAAAATATGACATTTCCTGTTCCCACTAGGTGGCGCTGCGACTGATATTAAATATTGTCATATGTATGTGTTCAGGGGGGCACCCTCATCCTACTGGAGAAGTTTGATGCACATTGGATCATGTAGGTATGAATGAGAGGCAATCAAAATTTCATGGCGAATGATCAAAGTTCAAAGGGGCATAAGGACCCCTCCCCCTTGGCAAAAACTCACCATTTTCGAGATTTAGATTCCCCTGGGGGTGTAGGCTAGACAAACCAAATATGAAGATGATAACGTCTAAAACCTCTGAGTTATTAGAAAAAGTGTGAGGGCTGCAAATGGCCAAATTTGCATAATTAATTCAAAATGGCGGACTTCCTGTTGGGTTTAGGGCATGGCTCCAAGAGGATTTTTTGTGCGCCTGGACATGATATACATGTGTATGAAGTTTCATTCATGTACGTGAAACACAGCGGTGGGGCTCCAGTTTAGGGGGCGCTAGCGAGCCATTTGGGCGCGCCCTTGCCCGAGCCCATTAAAATACTTAAATTTTCACCAGGTGTGACGCATGTGCAAAGTTTCATGAGTTTTTGAATATGATAAATCCCCCAAAAAGCCAATTCATTTGCCTGAATAATAATAATAAAAAAAAAAAAAAAAAAAAAAAAAAAAAAAATAATAATAAACGAAGCAATTACAATAGGGCCTTCGCACAGTTCGTGCTCGGGCCCTAAAAAAGCAATTCTGTTTAATATATTGTGCTATTTTTCTCAGCAGCAACATGTAACTTTTAGTATCCAGCAGAAGTACAGTATAAAAGGTTATGTAAGGTTATGTTTAGCGAGTACTGCTGAAATCTGAATTTCACACACAGTGAAACTTTCAGTTATATGCAGATTTGTTTATTCTGAAACCTGAAATTCATATCACACCTGCACTGGTTCATCATCCACTTTTACTTGTCCAGCAATCTCCATCATGTCAAGAGCAAGGTGGCAGATCGACTTTGCGTGGTGTGTGCACGGCTCTGGCAGGCCACTAACCGTCATGTACTTATCACCGACTGTTTCCACCTGTATTAAAAAAACAAAACAAAAACACATTTTAATTCACCACATGAGTGACATCATGACCACTTTTTATTTTTAAAACTTTGATTTACTTTTGCTTCATGCAGAATGATTTGTTCCCGCAGTGCAACGGGGATGGGGGGGCATGTGTGAATCTATTATGCAGCCAGAAATAAACTGAAACACCCTGAGATAAACACTTAAACACTTACATCAGCTGTAAGACATTCAGCGACTCTTTAAGCCCTGTTAAAACCCCTGGACCACCTAGCCATTCAGCTTGTAGAGTAAATATTACTTTTTTTGGTGACCCAGTGCCTGAAGCCAATCCCCTGGAAGAGGTCTGTTTGACTTCTTAAAGTGCATTCTTGTCTGAAAGCCTGGGGAGTAAATCTGTTGCACGAGGCCTATAAAACGGTGCAGTGCCAATGTAAAACTACACCGTGTTTAGAAGTTGGTATTACTCTGGTGAAAACCCTAAGTTAACTGATATAAATAGTCTGTAACTGAGTTGAATGTGTGTAATTGCATAACATTATTCAGCAGGCTAGTGCAGAGCCAGAACTCCAGAATAGTAGCAAAACTCCTTCCTTCCTACCCTGTTATTGACAACAAATTTACACCAATATGCGACATTATGTGATTGTAAGGTTCCTGCTTTTGACCTTGTATACATAAGGATTCTTCCGAGAGTCTGTCAAGATGTCAAAACGTGTGTAAACATCATTGAGCAGGTTGACGATCTTGATGGCCCCTTCGGCCGAGGCGTGCTTGCTGCAGAATGCATTGAAACCGACAATGCCACTGAAGAGGATGGTCACGTTGTCATAGCGCTTTGCAGGCACCGGGCGTTTGTGTCGCAGCTCGTTGGCAACAGACGGCGGCAGGACAGAATAGAGCAATCTGAGAAGGAGAAGAGAAATGATCGCTCGGCATGAGAGCAGGTTATGGTGTATTAAAGCAGTAGAGCAATGGGCTGGGGATGCCAGGCTGATGTCTGTCCTTTGGATCAGCATTTTGTTTGATCACACACCGCCTTTTGGTCATTTTGCTATCCAAGCTGCTTTCAGAAAGGAGGGTGGTGTTTCTATGGTAACTGGTTAGAGCATGGCTGCCTCTTAAAAGCAAAATACCTTCCATGATGCATCATAATCTCAGGATGAATAATGCATACAGATAACAAACATTAAAATCTGTACAGAAAAAAAAATGCCACCAGACAAAAAAACATATTCAAATCTAAAATCCACCCATCCATTTTCTTCCGCTTATCCAGGGCCAGGTCAGCAGCAGTCTAAGGAGAGAAGCCCAGGCCTTTCTCTCCCCACCACCACCACCTGACACACACTGCACCCAACCCCTACAACGCCTCTTGCGGGTGGTGGGCCTACAGGTGGGCTCATGTTTCCTCTTTGGCCTGATGGCTAAGGCCCAGCCACTAGGTGCTCCCTCGAGCTCCGTCCCCAGGCCTGACTCCAGGGTGGGGCCCCGGTAATCATATCCCAGGTAAACTGTTCCCTTGATATCTCTTCCATAAGCGTCATTAAAGTTGCTTTGTCTAGACCAGTTAACCTTAGGAGACCCTACCAAGTGGCAAAAGCCCCCCGGACAACATAGCCCCTGCGATCACTGGGACACACAAACCCCTCCACCATCAAAAAGTGGTGATTCACAGAGGAATAAATCTAAAATCTTTAATATTTTATCTTAGTTAGGTACAGGCCTAAACAGAAGCAAAAACATAGAGTGTTGCAGCATCTGAAAAGGCAACAACAGTGCAGCAGCAGTACTCTTAAATTTTAGAGGAGCCGTGAATTCAAATCAATGTTTGGAGCCCGAGGCAGTCTGAGTCCAGAGAATGGTCAGAATAATAACACGGGAATCCAGTGGGACAGTGTAAGTCTTTTCCTAAGAGAAGATAATCTGCTACAGCAGTCTTAATAAAGATCACGCTCCACCCTTGCACTTATCTCCAGCTGTCACCCACTGCTGTGACAAAATACAATGGCAGGCCTTTTTCTGACAGGAGCTGAAGCTTAGGTAAGCTTAGGTAAATATCAGCCCCTGCTTGTCCTGCTGTCATGTAGTCTTAATGCAGTTTTATGGTACTGAGACAAGTATCTTTCTGTATCTTCAGCAATTTGCCCTTAAAAGGGAATACTGGATAAGACTTCTCTTTATCTCTCTACACAAGACTGATAATAAATAATCTTTGCCGCTAATTTTTTTTCCTAGCAAATGAATCATAACAGTGCTATTACACATTTATAGTAATGAGTTTGAACATGACTCACAACCTACAGATAATGACATGATTGTGGTATGTAATTACATAATTTAATGCTTTGCTTTTTTTAATAAATATGAAAAAAAAATGAAAGCAGACAGGTAACATGGAGGAAAGATAAGAGTTCACTTGCACATACCAGCCACATTATAATGGCAAAAAGCCATTTGAAAATTAGTTAAATTTACTTTGAATGCCTGTTACAATACTTCTACTATCATTATGTAAAAGCTGGCACTACAATCTTTATTTGGTTTAGGCTAAATTCAAGACTACTTGAATAAAATCTATATAAATAGTCAAACCTGTCTGTCTTTTTTTTTTCATCCTCCAAAGCTCGGAGTGTGTGCTGGAGGCGATCTGTCAAGATTTCCAGCTCCTGGGTCAGCTTGTACTCCTCGCGAAACTGTTCGCCCAGCAGCACCAGGTCACGTGTCGCATCATGTAGTGGGATGTCACTTAGGTAGAGCCCTCTCCGTGTAAGATCGTCCAAGTTCATAACACTAACCACAAAAGCAGTACAGGTTAACAAAGAGATGACAAAAAAAAAATGTGAGAGTCATAAATTATGACAGATTTTTGCAGAGTGAAACTGCTGGAAATGTATGATTTGTGTCTGCTGAACAACTGCAGACCTGCTGTTCTTGTTCATTTCAAGAGGTGTTATAAATTATACAGGGCATAAAAAATGAACCATGAGTAGTGAAATCACCATCCTCTTGTGAGAGATGAGCCTGCTGTAATGTCTCTGTATAAATGCTGCTTTTCGTCTGGTGAGGTCAGACACTGGGCTGTGCAGATCTTCTTTGGTCAGGTTGTATCTCTTTTTCAGTCAGTAGCACTTAATGTCTTCTGAGGCAGCAACCTTTAGTGAAAACACTCATCCTACCATCTGCAAACTGCTTTCAATGTAAGGGAACAAGCTCTTTTTTAACCCTGCTATCTCCTGCATCTAATAGTTTACTGACTGGTTACATAAGAGTTACAGAGGATAATAGAGGTCAAAACAAAAGAACCAATGTAATTACCAGTTCTTTGTCTCTCGTGATCTATCTGCACATTTTCATTTCTGAAAGGCTAAGAGGAAAACACGTTTGAGTTTTCTGGGTAATTGTTTGATAGAGTGTGTAACTATATGGAAAAATGACCTCATTTTCATTAGTGAGATTATCAGATCTCTATTACAAGTAAATCAAAAAGAGATCTTCTGTTGACATCTCTTGTATGTCTCATCAATCATCTTCTTGCTCTAATTAACTGCACTTACACATTTTATGCACCTAGAATACTGTTTTTACTACAATATGTAGTACTGCGATCATCTAAACCACAAACTCAAACCTGCAGCTCCAGAGCCACATGCAGCTCTTTTGCCCATCTCCAGTGATGTCCTCTGGGAGGGACATGGCAATGAACTATTGCCTGGTGCCTTATCCTCTTCATTTTGTGGAACTCAGTAGCAGTGGCTAGCATGGATACATACACATAAAAAGCTAGTCCCAGTCTCTCTAGCTATGAATTTTAAATCTAAAACAAAGTAAATATCATGAAGGAAAATACAGAATTTAACATTCACGCTTGATTTTTTTAACCCCCCTTGTTCTCTTTTGTTAATTAAAAAAAATAGTTAAATAATTGTATTATTTATTATTATATGTTATTTTACTTTTATAATTTCATTAATACAGCAAACGCACAGTACAAAAATTACTCAACCATTGCTCTTCAGTACTTGTTAGAGAAAGTTACTATAATGACATAATCAGGGCTGTGTAGTAAATAAAGTTAACAGCAGCAGGTTTAAATTACAAACTTAGGGTGTAGAGATTCACAGATGTGAGACTTACTAAGACCAAAGGTAAAACAGAAGACATTAATTAGCTGAGTGAAAACATAATGTGGCCCATCATGCCCTTGGTCTTTTAGTAAATATAAGCACTACTTGGGTTATTCGCCAACTCCGATCCAGTTAACTTTGGCTTTTAGACACTCTGGGTGTTTGAAGAGACCTGATTTGTCTCTGTTCATCTAGCATTAGCTTAAGCATTGGCAGCTAGTAACAAGAAGTGCTAAAAACACAAAGAACAACACTAATACAGATATCACTGGAGGACTTAGAGTACCACCATTAATTCTGTAATTGACTCCTTCTGACAGCAGCTCTGATTCAAACCAATGTGAACTTTGCATCCACTTCACCTGTGTTACATTAGCAGTGTTAGATTATAGTTATATTTACTTACTGTATATTTATAGTTTTTCTCAGTCATATTCCAAGCCCAATCATGTGACTTTTTCTCATATTTTGGTCTTAGTGGGAAAAATATTTTTGCACTGATAGAAAGAAATGATACTCTGCTCTAAGCGAGCACCTTGTTATTTGGGATTTCACAATATCTTCACGTGAAATCGGTGCATTCTCATTCTGTGGGTAAAAGTAAAATCCGTGTTTTTTTGGTGTGCATATTCATTCGGGGCTCCTGCAAAGATATACCACACTATGGGCTTACCTGGGTGAGCAAAGAAAAAGGATGTTCTCAGCCTCTGGCAAATAAATCATCTGTCCTTTCAGTCTCAGACAGCTGATCTCCACCCCCGTCAGCTCGTCCTCATTCTCTACAGTCTCCACATTCAGCAGGCCCTCCTGTCAGGATTACATCCCTCTTATGAATATTTCATGATGCACTGTGTTCATCTCTAAATCTGCTTCCAAACTGGGCACCAGTTTAGCTCACTCTTTATTTTTAAATCTGGTTTTTCATTTTAAAAAATGAAAATGAATTCAAATTTCATGTGTGTAAAACAAACAAAAAAAAAATCTAAATTCTTTTTTTTATTGTCAGGTTTTACGTAGCCATGTAGCTTATGCCCCAAGAGTGGAAGTGCTTCAAGTATCAGTCTCATCACAATGAATCTAATCTATTTGAGCATAGCTGCTGAACCCTGCAGCTATCATTTTGTCACTTAAGAATTTACCATCCCATGAATTAATCAACCCATGAGAAACCAAGCTACACAAATATAAACTTTAAACCAATTTTCTGTTCTCGCTCCATCTTCACAGTGACCTCTGTGCTCATAAAATTTGTTTCATCTTTCTGCTTAGTCTTTTCTCAGTTTCTCCCACTTTTTGTCTATCATGTAAATCAACTAAAAGCCTACTTCTAACTGTGCTAAATGACCCTCTTTGCTTCATGCATAAACTGCATTATAAAACAGTTTAGTAATGATAAAAAGAAACTACACCCTCTGTAAATTCTAAGGTTTTACATATTAGCACATAATAAAAAAATTATCTAGTTGTTACAAGGTCTTAAAATTGGGTAAATGAAACCTCAGATGAACAAGACATGACCATGTCTTTATGTGTTTCACAAAAACTAAGATAAAATTCATACGCAGTGGGTAAAAAACAAGTACACCCCATGATTTAGTAGCTTGTAGAACCACCTTTAGCACTAATAGCTTGATGTAGTTTTCTATGTGGTTTTATCCATCTATCACATTGGTTTGGATGAATTTGGCCCACTCTACAGCATGGCTTCAGTTCATTGATGTTTGCAGGCATTTGTTTATGCACAGCTCAATTTAAGGTCCTGCAACAGCATTTGAATCAGGTTGAGGTCTGGACTTTGACCAGGCCATTAGAACCTCTTAATTCTTTTGCTTTTCAGCCATCCTGTTGCAGATTTGTTGCTGTGCTTTGGATCATTGTCCTGTTGCATGACCCAGTTTAGGCCAAGCTTTAGCTGTTGGACAGATGGTCTCACATCTGACTCTAGAATATTTTGGTGTTTAGTGGAATTCATGGTCAACTCAGTGGCCACAAGGTGCCCAGGTCCCGTGGCTACAAAACAAGCCCAAATCATCACCCCTCCACCACTGTGCTTGACAGTTGGTACGAGGTATTTGTGCTGATATGCTGTTGTTCAGATGTAAGTCGTACTTGTTCAGTCTTTTTCTAATTGTGCTGTCGTGAACTTTAACATTTAACATGCAAACTGAGGCCCATAGAGGCTGAGATGCAGCTCTTGGGGTTTTTTGCAGTTTCTCTGAGCACTGCATGGTCTGGCCTTAGGGTGAACTTGCTGTGCCGTCCACTCCTGGGAAGATTAGCAGCTGTCTTAAATGTTTTCCACTTGTGAATAATTTCACACTGTGGGATGATGGACTTCACATTGGTTGGAAATGGCCTAATGACCCTTCCCAGACTTATGAGCAGCAACTATTACATCTCTGAGATAATTTTGGATGTCTTTCCTCACTGGCATTATGTTAACACACACCTGAATGCTCCAGACTAGCAAGTTAATCAAGTGCATTTGATTATCAGCCCCTGGCTGATGCTTACTCACTTAATTCCTATGGATGCAACAAGAGTGTACTTAAATTTTTCACATCCTGCATCCCGCTATTTTGGCTTAATTTTTGTTAAATAAATAATGCATGTAATATGTCAGGTGATGTTGTTCCTCTGAGGTTAGATTTACCAAATTTTAAGACTTCCTAAGGACCTGATTATCTTAATTATGTTCTGATATGTAAACCCTGCATGGCAATGATTTCCTTCTCATTTATTTTTTTCAATGAGCTCCACAGAGTTGAATTTTACAGCTTCTAAAAATATCAGTGGGCTTATGAATATTAACACACCGCAAACACATTATTTCAATCCATGTTTTAATTAATTAGATCTGGTGTATTTTAGTGATTCATTCCAACTAGTACATGAAAAGTGATTAGCCAATAGCACTGTTACAAACCCAGTGTTGTGTATCATACATACCTTGCTACGCAGAACGAAGACAGTGTTGATGTGGGAAAGGATGCCATGGAAGCTGAAGTCAATGTGAGGACGTACCAAAGAAAACACAGAAGGAAGGATACAGGTGCCCGGCTGGAGCTATATGAGAAAAATATCCACGCATTTTAGTTATGTAGAGTTTATTATTTATATTAAACGATGGCATTCTTATAACTGAATGTGAATGTAGACCTGTGGCAGGACTCGGTAAATGGCATTTCCGCACTGTGTGAGCATCAGGTCCTTGTCAAACATGAGGTGGAATGGGAAGGCCTTGCAAAATGTATATGGGCTGATTCGAGTCTCCTGTGTGCCGTTCTCTTCAAAGCCATCGAGATCTTCGTAGAACGCCTCCTCCTCTGACTCCTTCTCCTCAATCAGAAATTTGATGTGGTCACACTCCTCATTTTTCGGTTGGATCATCTGCAGCACATGAAGTTAATCAACTGATGGAATATCGATGATATTGGTGCAAGACTAGGTCTGCGGCACATTATTAAAGCCTTAAGACGGCCTTAACAAAATATTTGAACCTTAACGTTGCAATTTTCATGTCATTAACATTATACCAATGATAACACTGTTAATTTCACATCTATTATATAGAATTAGAAAGGTAATAATGTCAGCGTTCTGTGGGTTTATGGGCATAAGGCATGCTGACGTCAACCTGGTGTCTCTGCACCCTGTTGCCACAGCAACACTGGCTAATATTTCCAGAAACTGTGTGTCACGTTTGGAGCGTCTGCCATTTTCTGTTCTTTCATTACAGAATTTCTGAAAGATATTTTCCTGTCTGTATGTGATTAAGTTTGGGAGAAAATGTCACCGACTGAATGAAGAGGGAAAAACTCAATCTAAAGACAGCAGATGTCTGAGGAGAATAACGTGCTGCAGGGATTGGTACAGATTAAGGCTGAAGTTTTGGGTGGCATACAATAAAGAAATACGTATAACACTTTTTTTTACCAGTTGTTATAAATTTTAATTTGACATTACTCAGATTGGCTGAGTTAAGTAAAAGTTTTAAATAATGTGACTCATTCCTCAATTGGCTGATAAAGTCCAAAGCCATTTTAGGTTCTGCCACAGTGAGAGAAAAGTTATTTAAAAAAAAAAAAAAAAGAGGAGCAAGAATAGAACTCCTTGAAAGATTCCCACCATCTCTATGCTCTATATCTTAGATCTAAAAATATCCTCTGACTCACAGACATTATCCAAAAACTCACTACTCAACTGCAGCTGTCACAGCGTTCCCATTTGGGTATTTGAGAAGTTTCTGTTGTTTAATCTTCACATTAAAACCTCTTCAGTTATATTCTGTGACACAGACTTACACATTCTGACACAAGGGCTCCTTTGACTATTGTACCATAAATTAGAGGGGAGCAAGCAGAAGCCATATCCATTCATTAGCAGTGACAGAGTGAGCCAAAGAGCTGTGGGCTTCACGGTGTACAAAAAGGTAACAAAAACAAGGCAGACCTTCATCTCTATCTCTGTTCCATGGATTTGCTGAGCAACAGTTTTAATGATGCCAATCACAATGTCTTGCAGGCCTTCTCTCTCTGAGTAATAGTGAAGAATCAGGTTGTTTCCTTTTTCTGCATCGGTGCAGCGAAATGAGGGAGCCCTCATCCCGGGATAAATGGTGCCCAGGTGATCATGGAGAGCATCCAAATTCTGAAAATTCAAATAAAAGAAGAAATATCGTACTCATCAGAACCAGTCATAGCACAACTACCAGCTGGCAATGGTGTAACACTTTTTTATTTTTCTAAGAGGTTTTATATTGTACAAATGAAAAATATACAAAATGTGAAGAAAAAAAGTGCAGTTAGGTGTTCATCATCAGACCACATGTGACAGCAGTAATGCGATCACTTCTACACATGTACACCTGCAGAAAGAAGCTTCACTCCCCTGATGACAATTTGCCTCTGCCTTTGGAAATGCTGCTCCTCCTCTACTTGTTTTTTTGGAAAATACAGACTGCGGGCCTCATGCAAGAACCAGCTGTACAAACAGATGTCCTACAAGCTATGAAGGGATAGTCTTGTTTCTTTTTAGGGTGAAAATAGGCCACTCAGATGAGTGTGACCTCATCTGAATCAACATGATTAAAAAATCCTAACAAACCCAATGCGCAATGAAGGGCAATATCATATTCATCCTAACACACCAGTTTACTGAGAAGTATTATTATCAACATATTTTGTCACAGCGGATTATATATTTTAGCAATTACTGAACACAGGATGGAAAGCTCGTGAATGATGTATCATTCTCTGTTGTGCACAGCAGTGTCACCCTTCCTACTGCGATAAACTGAAATATAATATCTCAGCATTTTTTTTGTCCTTGACCATCTTGCATATGGACTGCTTTCTGTTTAGTATCTTAACTTCATGTAACTAGTCTTTGCATTTTCTAGATTTTTTCAGGCCTTTAAAAGGAACACTAGCATTGCTGATTTCAGATAACAGAATGCAGCTGCACAGTGTGTAATTAATTTTATTACGGTACAGTACTGTGCAAAACACTTGAGCCACCCCTCTTATTTTGCTTTCAGGAAGCCAGACAATCTTGTAATTTTTTAAAGTACTCTCAAGCAATAGTTCTCATGGCTTTCTGAAGGTCTTTCAAAGTTTTTCTTTGGACATTGGCTGCTTTTTCCACACACTTTCAGTCCAGTCCTCGTACCTGACCTTTTCAGAGGAACAGTTTTTTGTTTGTTAAATCACTTAACACTGACCTATGAATCATTCAAGCATAGAAAATGCATCTAACTCAAGCAATGAACCAGTGTTGTCTACACATAACAGACAACTTAGCCAAGAACCAATTTAAAATTCTATGCTTAGCCTCTTTGTTGCTGGCCTGTCATGAAAATACATAATTTGTTCCCATTTCCTTAGTTGAATCAGCAAAAACCACCAAAGATAGCACAGTTTGACATCCATTAAATAATATTTTATACTATTACCTGAAAACTTGATATATCTAAAAAAAAAAAAAAAAAAAAATGAACAAGTGGAGGAAATAAGAAGAAATGGCAGGCCTAAAAACTATGTAGAGCAGATGAACATTATCTGAAAGTCATGTCCTTAAGAAATGGGCAAGAATCCAGAAAGACCTGTCACAGGACCTGAGAGATGCTGATCCATCTACTGTTCACTGAAGCCTCATCTCTGAAGTGTCACTGGAAGGGTGGCTGTTATGAAGCTGTTGTTAAGGAAGGGAAACAGGGAGAAAAGACTGAGGCACACCAAATTACACAAGAACTGGACTGAAATCACTGCCACGGTGACTGTCCACACCAGGGTTATTATAGTTAACGAAAACGAACGAAATAACGAAAACTGAAATTGAAAAAACATTGTCGTTAACTGAAATAAATAAAAACTATAATTAAAACTGAATTGTGAGTTTACAAAACTAACTAAAACTAACTGAAATTATCCATAAACTGACTTTCATTTACTTTTTTTTTTTTTTTTCTTTTTTAAACCTTGTGGATTGATATGAAATAATTTTTTCCGCTCTCCGAGTTTAAGCTGGGAGCGCCACAGGACAACTGTGTGAGTGCGTGCGCATGTGCGCTCGCTCACCACGCTGGTCCGCAAAGTGATGGCTGCGGTCTGCCGAGAAAGCGGCAGAGTCCCGTATGGAGGTTCTTTGAGTACAAGAGCACAGATAGAATCGAAAGTCTTGTTGTGGATGATGAAAAATGTTTGGAACACTTCTCAGTCAGGAAAAACCAGCAACATCAAAGTCCACCTGAGAAGTGCACAACGGCTACAGAAACCACTCTGATCCTACCAGGTAACCTGGCCTTCGCCTCTGGAGAAACGGGACTACTTGTCGGGTCCACGCAGCCCAGAACGTTGTGACTAAACTGTTGCGTCCTTGTGCGTTTCCGGCTACTTTATCAGTGAGAGAATAACAATCAGGAATAATAATCAAAGCATCAATATAAGGACTCACAACTGTCAGCAAATTCCTGGTAGGAGACTGCTGAAACTATCAGGATGGACGTGAAGGAATGAAGAAAGTGGAAAAAAAAACAAACAAAAAAAATAACAGGGACAAATATGTTTGCAGCCAAAAAACTGAGCACAGAGAGCGAGGACCAAAAAAGAAGTCCCAGCCTGCACCGCATATAAAACACCTGCACACGACCACAAGGTAATTAACACACACAATCCAGCTACACAAGCATAAATGTGGACACGAGGTCGGCAACTTCCGTAGGTTGTGTACAGAGGCCGCAAAGACCCTGCAAGTCTAATCAGCGAGCATCTAACCAAGCTAGCCCTAAAACAGAAGCAGCTTCAGGTGGTGAGAACATCAGGATGCAGCTGGATTTGAGCTTTGACTCCTTCAAAGAGTTTGTTTTTGTCAAACACCACATGTAGGTGTTGTTAATCTGCTGCACTGATGCTGAACTTTATTGTGGAGTTTATTGTAGAGTTTATTGAGTTTGGGAATTCATGTTTTTCTTTGTTTCTCCCTGTTGATGTTCATGTGTGTCCTTAATATTACACACATTTAGCATGTCTTGTGAACAGTTGGCTGTTGAATATATTTCTTTAAACTGTATCTTTTGTCAAGTTTTCATTACACAATAGTCACTTTTGTGTCTTGAATCTTGCACCTGATTAGGTATGAAAATACTAAAACTAATACTGAAACTAACTAAAACTAAGCATGAAACCAATAATAAAAACTAATAAAAACGAGAAAAACCACTCTGAAAACTAATTAAAACTAACTGAATTAGAGAAAAAAAAGTAAAAACTAACTAAAACTAAACTATAATGTAAAATCCAAAACTATTATAACCCTGGTCCACACCTATCTGTTGAACACGGTGGATGCTGTGACATGGAACAAAAGGCATCCAACTTTCAAAGAGTTTTGGAATGTCTTTCGGGAAGCCTGAAGAACTATTCCTAAAGACTACTTTTATAACAAAGCCTGTCTAAGAGATGAATTCATGCTGGATTCCCATTTATGTTTGCACATGTGTAAAAAAAAATGCTGCACCTATGTCCCATTTTTCTAGCAAAATATAAAGAACTGAGGGGTGGCTTAAGACTTTTGCACAGTACTGTACTACAAGTGTTTGCTAATTGTTTTAAGCCCTTTAAACTGATTCCTGGCTCTGCTTAAGTTTGCTGATTCGTGGCAGCAGAATGCAGCTGCACAGTGTGAAATTCTTCTTTTTAATTGCCGTTTAGCATTATTTCTGAAGTGTTCCAGCAAACAAAGTAGATCAGGTATATGGTAACTATAAGGATGCTGATTATAGTCATGATCAAATCTCACAAACGCACACCGCCTGGACAAGTGGTATTTACAGTATCAGCATGACATGAGCGATTTACAACAGGTCAGCGTTCTTGCATGACACCCATAGCTGATTTATGTGGTGTAACATACCCAATTTAACTCAAAAAAACAAAAAAAAACCCAAATATATCACAGCATAACAGTTTTATTGTACTCAGTAAATTCTTGTGTCTTTCACACTCTACACCCACAGCGTGTAAATCCGGCTTTCTGTTAAAAAGCCTCAAATCTCTAACCGAAGAACCCTGATGATAAAGCTCCACCCAAGTGATAGAAAATATGATAAAAATGTTTTCACAGGCTAAAAACTCAGTATGATGAATAAACCCAATTAGCATGACCTCCTAAAGGCAAAGAAGAAAGACTCTACCTGCAGGAATTCACGAACATTTGAACCCAGCACGCGCAAGATGGTGTCATATCCTGACTCCTGGCAAAATTCAAAAAACATCTTGCCAAACATCTGCAAGATCTCTCCTGCATCAACTTCTGCAATACAGAAATAAAGCTTATTAAAATTGTGTCGGTGTGTGCTAAAGCTTTCATTTGTATTCTACATCAAAGGAAATGCATACTGTCACTTACTGAGAACTTTGCTTGCAGCCGCAACAAGATCATATGTTTTGGCATCCTCATATATGATTCTAACGAGGAACTGGCCCTCAATATCAAGCTGAGCCTCCCTCCTGAAAACAAAGGGAAGCTGTTACTCACGAGCTACAGCAAATGTCACAGCAGCAGTAAACAGTCTCGTAGGCAACTTGTTCAGACAGCCAATAGCGTTGCCTTTTTGCAATTGCTTTTCTGTTTTTATGAACAAGCCAAGAGCAACGGTTGGGTCTGTTTTTCTTGATATGTACATATATATATATATATAAATATAGCTATAACACTAAAAAAAAGCTTTTGATATTGCTTTGAAATCCTTGTGTGGATTCAAAATTGCACTGCTGAACAAGTAGAGCTCGCTAATCAGGTTTAGATCTACTGCAGGTCCTACTGCAGGATACGATGCACTCCAAGCTCCATAGTGCATTTTGCTATTTATATCTTAGACAATCCAATTTTCACAAAATTGTCAGAAAAACTTAACGAGCTTCTGATTACAAATGTTTAACTGAGTAAACAGAAATGATTTACAGGCCTGACCAGCAACCACAATTTTATCATAATGTGTCACAGCTGAAAAAACATACCAAGCTTTGAAAAAGTAAGAATTCTGATAAAAATAACTCAGTTCGTGAAAACCTTAAAACAACACAAGACGGAACCTGATAAACTGAACAGTGAATAACAATGAGTTACATTTAGAGATGTAACATATAACCCTGCAGTGCAATGTGTGTGTGTTTTTTTGTGGTGGCTGGAAAATGACCACTTTGAAAACATTTACACAAGGCAGCTGCTGCTCCCAAGGTCATGCATAGGGCAGTTAAGACTACAGATGAAAAATAAACTTCACTTTAGCCAAATATTTCAACATGCTGAAAAAATGGTCATTATTCTGGTGAGAGGAATCTGTAAGACTAAACCTAATGTTTTATACAGCTCCCATTCAAGAGGGCGCTTCAAATGACTGCTGATATACTGTAAAAGACTCTAAGGCTGCATATTCAGGATTTTATTTTGTTTATGGGATTTTTGCAACTGGGGTATATTTACATTATACTTTGCTGTATATAAATAAATAAAGGATTTATTAGTTTTGCTGTTGTATTTTTGGCAATCTGTAGAGTCCAGATCCAAAAAACATGTTAAGAGGCAAAAGCCTGGAAGGCCACCTCTGTCAAAAAGTGAAAGCTCTCAGTGCACAGTATCTGATAATCAAGTACTTTTGCTTCAAACCAGCTAAATCAGTCACTGATCCTCTTACAAAACACAGTTTGTTGGCAGAAAGCTCTAAACACCACTTTCATTTGTCAGCAAAAGCCCCTGAGTTCACCAAACACCAATCAGATTGTTGTGTTCAAAGAAGTTGAGTTTCATTTACTAGTTTGTTTACACTGTTATCATAATGTAATGCTGTTTGCCAACTTCATGGACTACTTTGTATCTTCACTTCCTTGACATGACAACAGTACACTCTTTTATAGTGATTTATTTTTACATAAATTTTATATCTGTCTTTATTTATTTTGAGTGTATGGTGTTGTTATTGCAGAATGTCTGCTCTTTATTGTTTATTCTGCTACTGTTTAGGGATAAAGTTTGCTGTCAAGTCAAGCAAATTCAGTTTTCATCTTTTGTAATGTTTCCAGTTGCATCTTTAGCAATTTTGCAACTGTTTCCTATGTTTTGTCTAAAGAGGTGGACTTTAGATTTTGTTTAAAAAAAAAAACAGAAACACACACACACACATTGCAGGTTGGCTGCAAAAGACAGTCACATTTGTTAAAAATATATGAATTGATGTAAGTTACATTCTGGAAAATAAGAGATTTCATTCAGTGACTGATAACCTTTTAAGTGCAATTAAAGTGAACTTCCTAAAGCTTAATATGGGAACCTGATTTAAAAAAAATGTTTATTTAAAACAAAAAATGTCACACGGATTTAAAGTTGGTTTTTTTTTTTTTTTTTTTTTTTTTTTTTTACATCTGAACTCTTGTTACCTAATTTGGTGAAGAATTATTAAGCAATTTAAAACCCCACTAATAAAGTGGGTAATCTTAATAAAGCAGTAAATATAATAACCAGTACCAAAGGTCCAACTCAGCTAGTTACATGAAAAAAGTAACATTTAAAGATTTATTTTAGCCATTTACACATATAGGTAATAATTAGATAACATAAGCAAAAACTGATAAATAACATACTGATAAATAATTAGCACTTTAATTTAGCTGATTTTGATGATCATTTATGCATATTTTTTAAACACAAGCAAGATTTTGAACGCAGAAGTTTTTGTATTTTACGTCGTGTATTGCATCTTTTCCGTGACAAAAACATCTTGATGGGTTATTGGATCAGACAAATGTTTTCTGGCCTGTGCTGCACAATTATTGCTTATTACATTTACTTGTTACAGCTAAAACTGCAGTGGTTTATAATTTGAAATAGGTTATCACTTTACCCACTTTTGGTGTGCGTCTGCATGAACCTACAGGGGATGGAGGTTAATCACTGTAAAAGGAAAATGTCTATTCCTGCTGCTAACACTCTGACAATGTGTGCTGCTGTCTGTACAGTATACAGTAGGCCTGGCCTGTGTCCTTGGTGTGACTTGAGTTGCCACAGTGTAACCTTTGATACCAACATGGCTGAATAGTAAACACATCCTGAAACTCACTTGATGTCTTCCCACACTTCCGGACCGTAATTCCTCAAAACGAGAAGCTCCAGGGCGTGATTCACAAAACCATACTGTAAATGTACAGAAAACACGAGCAGTAACATTTAATGGAACCAAAGCAATTTTACTCAAACGTGTATATGTATAAATATAAATATGGCTGTTATGTTAAATATGCTTAAACATTTCATGAGCTTTTATGTGCAGGCGTATTCTGTCCACCTGTTAATTTGACACTTTAATAAAAGTGCTATCAGGGATATTATTGTATAACCGCTATAGCGGTATCCCAACAGGAAATGTCAACCGCAAATACACCGTGTCGAAAAGAAACAGTTTGTTTCATTAGTGTTCGAACAAAATCGGAAATATTAATGTTCAGTACTTACCATGATGGCCGCCGGTTCTCTTTTTCTTTATTTCTAAGCAAAATCAGTAGAATCCGGCAAAATCTTCATCGTTTGGTACAGATGCTGAGTGTCTGCGTCCAGCTCCCCGTTTTTCAGTCAGCGTCTTACTGACAGCCGGACTGTCCAATAGCAGATGTGAGATGGTATTACGTAAGCAAACTCTGACTAATGGCAACGAAGCTGCTGTTGCCCAAGTGATGCTGGTCAACCTGCACTCTCCGCACATATTTTCTGATAAGAGCGTCCAACCTTAATGTTCTGATAATATATTCTGCCAAATATATTAACAGTTTACCATTAAAATAGACCGAAAACTGTCAGTTTGCGCCCAGATAATGCACTTAAACTACAAAGCAAGTACCACTAATTTTTTTTTTTCAAAGTAAAGGTCATACGTTTATTTTTTTCCCTCTAAAAATATGCTGAAAGTACAGAAATGCTACTAAAGTTTTGCCTACTGCAGAACTATTTTCCAGTACCTGTGCAGTTTTTAGTCTTTTATCCTGCATGCATTGTCCGTCGGGGTTGTATTCATTCCTTCTGCAGCCATATACACATCCAGAATCATTTCATCATGTACAAAAAGGCCTTATTTTGAAAATCAACCCTACTTTACATGTGCATCTTATGTTTACATTACTCTCCATCCAGCATTCTAATACTGTAGCTGGTCACAGGGAGTTAAAAAAAAAAAAACTTTATGTGTTACTATACTGTTAAATCACTAGAAACTCATTAAAGTCATTAAGTAGTGATGTACCAATTTATGAGCTCAACACTGGAACTGGTATTGGTTGATGTTTATTTTTGTCCCATTAATGCAGCTCCTCTATCCAGTTTGATCAATAATACAACTTTTAAAGACAGTATGATAAAGGACTGAAATACTTTAATGCAGTCATTTATTATAATAATTTCTTTGCTTACACAAGAGGGATTAATGGCAACAAAAACAAGATAGACAAACAAAAAACAAAAAAAAAACACTGGTATCAACTTCTTATTTGAAACATCTGTATCAGCCAAGAAATTCACAATTCCTACGTTTAAATGAGCATGTAAGAATAAGAATAATGAGAAATAGCCATAACTAGGAAATTCATATGTTTTCAAACAATCTCTGAATTAACCAGTGGAAAGCTGTCATATAATTGTACTGGAGTAAAAAGTAAAATATTTCTTCTGAAACTGAAAACACAGTAAAATACACGTGCCTAAAATTATACCAAAAAGAAGTAGCTGAGTAAATGCCTGTAGTTACTTTTCAATGCATATACTGCATCATATATGTGTCAGTAGCTTTAATTTGACAATTATTTATATAATGCAATGTGCTACAGTCATTCACTTAAATCTGTCAAGGTCCATTTTTATTGCACTTTGATTACATTACAATAATGATTAAAGCACATCATTATGAGTGACATTCATTGTACTCTTGCTGTGTCATATTCCCTCTGTGGGAAAGCAGTCCTATGAAACACATATAAATATAATATAAATGTGTGGTGGAAAAGGTTTTTAAAAAATGCACATACATTACTTATATTAGGACATTTTATGAATGCATTATATCACACGACACACCTCAAAAACAATGCAATCTGTTTGGGTTTTTTTTTTTTTTGTCTGATACTGAAAGAAATTATTGGTCTTTTTTAATTATAATAATTTAAAAAAGATTAAAATAACTAAAACCATTTGTTGGAAACTAACATGTGATCCTGCCTCTGGAGCTTGCATAAGGCACCTGAATCTGCTCTGCATTGCTTTGTTTGTTCAGAGGTTTAATCCAAAATCTTGAAATAACAAGTTTTTCCTTTAGCATTTTCAAATTTTATGTTATGAAAAAATCTATAGTTCTTTCTGTCTTTCTTTTTTTTTATTATTTATATGTAACTCCAGGACTAGTTGCTTTAGCAGGCACCTAGTCTGGGCAGTTATGAATGCACGAGTCAGACATTTACAGATCACCATATCAGAAACCTATTTCTGTAGCACAGTCACGTTATTCAAGATTAAAAACTTAAATGACTCGTTTTCTGAATTTTGTATGCTTGTTGCTGCATTTACTGTACATTTTACACTACTTTTATCTCTTAGTGTACAGAAACAGTCTTAGAACAACAGTCTCACAGTCTTCTCTTCACAACATATCTGTATCTCTGGCAGGAGCTAGAAATGAAAGCTACTTTTATATCATATCAGTTTGCACAGATGACTCATTCTGGAAGAAAGATGAAGTGTGTTTCTACAACAACTGTACAAATGGATCATTGTACAGAGACAACACTCATGTTTGACAGTAAACTGACATCTCTGTAATTAAACAACTGCAAGAGTTGACTTGTAGACACTATCATCAATATCGACTCAACCAAAACCAAGATATACAAGGTAGTTGCACTGTGTTCACTAGATAGGTTTGTATTTCTCCATATCTAATGTTTGGGGATCTGCCGCATGACTTTATTTCATATTCAGTTTAGAGGTTTTGATGGGCGCCTCCAAAAAGTAACAAACTCCAGGGATGTCTTCTGGAAAGTTGGCCGGAAGCTCCTGTCTGCTCCTGGGAACAAAGGCAAACTCTGGACGATCCTTCAGCAATCTGGAACAAAGAGCACACAGATAAACATGAATCTCAAAACAATGTGGCAAATTATTTGACACAAGAGGAAACACAGTGCTCTTCTAAATGTTAAGTTTCCTGTCAAGAGCACTTGGGCTTTTTGTTATCTGCAACAACCACTTGTGGAAACAAATTATACTACACAGAAAGAGAGGTTTCTAATTTATTTTGGGGGTTCCACTGGAATAGGTTTACTTTTAATGTTTATTTTTGTGTTAGTGCAGATTGCTGCAGCAATTTTTCACCCACTATCTCTGCTGATTGCTCAGCATGCCTCACAAAAATGAAGCAGTGTTCACCAGTCATAATTATATAAGTAGCAGCATGGTGCTCTAAGAGCTGCCACCAGAGTGGCTGATCCTTCTTTGTTTGTGGGTCCCTCCTATAAACAATTAGTTTGTAGGAGGGAATTATCACATGTTACCTAGTAATACAGATAAGTCACAGCAGAAATGCTTATGTGACTATAAACAAGACATTACATTGTGTATAGGAGATAATGGCTCCATTTGGTGTGGACTTTGGCATTTATAACTTGCAACCCTTGACAAAAAAACACTTTAACATACATTATTCAGAGTGGCTGACAGTTGTTCTGGAGTTTTTTTGGTCAGATAATATGTTTTGAGACAGTAGCGACAAATTACTATGGGCTACATTGCTTGTTCCTTGCAGAGTTACCTCACCTGTGGGTTGTTGGGCTGATGTTGATTTTTCTAGGTTGGCTGCATGACTCAAACTTGTTGGCCAATGTGACATTGTTCCCAAAAGGCAGTAGCGTGGCATCTTAACCCCAACTACACCGGCGAGTACTGAGCCAGTGTGGAGGCCAATGCGCATCTAGAAAGAAATTTAATGTTTTACTTAGTTTCTGCTTGTGCTGTTTTGTGCATGAGGACTTACCTGATCAACACTCCTGCCTTGTTTTCATGATGCTATGCTCGTCATCATGCGAAGGTGGGGAAGTAACACGCTGAACAAATATACCAAATTGTTTTTTTTTTTTTGGTTTTTTTTGGGGGTTTTTTTTTTTTGGGAGGCGAGGGGGGGGGGGGGGGGGGGGGTGTCTCCATGCCCCTTTTTTATTTTTTTTTCCTTTTCAGAATTCTGACTTTAATATCAAATACTGATTTTAATTTCAGATTATGACCTTTGGTTCCCCAAAACTATGACAAAATTAAGAAAAAGTAAGAATTCTGAGATTAAAGTCAAGAAAAAAATCAGGGATAAATCAAATTCCTCTCTGATGGTACAACATATCTGACGAAATTTGAAGAAAAGCAAAATTTTCTTACAATTGTATGTGTTATAGTTTTCAGTTCCTAGCAAACACAGTCACCACAAAATAATGTTTTTGGTATTTTTAGAGACATGCAAAAAGTTCCCTGTAACCACTGAAGCAAAAACATCCTGCACAGCATTTCTGGCATTTGTGGAAATTAATGACATGACTTTACATGATTGGTTTGGCTGAGTCTAATACCTGTTGGGCCAAATATATTCAAATAGGATTTATTTACTTGCTGCGTAGTAAACACTGTCCTGTAATGCACAATTTGTAAAACCTTATAAAGGGTATAAATTCAGTGATGTTTAACTTATTTAAAAACACAAATTATGTCATTTGATCAAGCTACTATCTATTTAGGGTATTAGTTCAAGGCTAGTGGGCCTAATTATTAAGGATTAATAATCCACAGTACTTTTTTCCTGATTAATTTGCAAACAAATCAGCTAGATTTCATACTTTTCACAATATTTTTCAGGCACTACAATTGTTTGTAGTAGAGCAGCACCTGTTCTCAAAAAATCTAAAAATATTTCAATAATAATACATTTACACACTATTTAGAAATACATGTGAGTTACCTATTTTCTTCATGCTTTGTAGCACAGACAGGCTAAATGCATAAATACACTTTTCCATTACAGAATCAAGCTAACTTGATATATAAACTCCTTCTGTAAAGTATGTGAATGGCATTCCTTAAAAGATGATATATTTAGTGTGAATTAATATTTCCACATTGCGTTTGTTGTTTAATGGAGAGCAACAGGAAGTCAAGAGACACAGTCTTAATTGATGCATTAAATTACTGTGAGTCATGTATTAGTGAACATTATGATTTGTACTCTGTGGTTACCTGTAAATGTTTTGTTTACTTACTTTATTTGTGATGTTGCAAACAATGTAGCTCTTACTGTGGTGCAATAAAAAAAAAATCCGATTCTAAATAATTAAAGATCTGATACTTTTCGTTTGAGATTTCTGTTTCTTGATTTGACAGAAACACGCTGAAGAAAAAACAAACTTGTCTGACTCACTGATACAGTTACAGTAGTGACTGTTAATGTCATTGTTGGTTAATTATGCCAAGTTCTATGGGGATAAGGACAATAACTGGACAGTCACCAGTAAAGTGACAACAGCTTAAAATGCATGAAGCCATTAAAGCATACTTAATGAAAAAATGCTTTCAGCAAATGATCATCTGGTTTATATTCAAATTATAATCAACATCACTTTGTAACAGCAACAATGTAGTCATAGTTCACTCTTTCTTGTTCTGAAAACTCTTCAAATAAAAACACTCTGTTGGTAGTTACATAACTGATTGAATAAGAGTTGCACAGTAATTAGTGCTTCCCCTCACCTGTATTGGTTCTCCAGTTGGCGTCATAACTTCATCTGAAAGCTCCATCATCTTTAAAGCCATGAGTGCAATTGGACAGCATGAGTGTCACTCTCCCTGTGTAAGCCACCAGCTACACAGTATGCATCACCATGGTCTCCACCTGAACATGGTGGAAGATTGTCAAAATAATTTTTACAAAGACAAATAAAACAGAATACAGTGTTTCAGGAGCTTCTTGTGTCTCCCACTCAAAGTCAAGAGTTTCAATATGCATCTAAAGATGCTATCATGTTTGATCTATCAGCCACAACATCGGTGCATTATTATCGCGAATGTTGACCAGGAGTCACCTACTATGGCACGAACTACCTGCATGTGTGTGTATGTGTGTGTTTGTGTGTGTGTGTGTGTGGTGTGCGCGCGCGCGCGCGCGCGTGCGTGCGTGCGTGCGCGTGTGCATACAACTATAGTATAAACAATGAAGGTTGACTTCAAAGATGTATGTGGTCTGACTCAAGTACTGAGAAGTACTTATGCCAGAAGTACTACTATTTTACCCCCAGTCCCACCTTCTTTTTAATTTCTATTGGATTAGTAAGCCTTCCAATGTGAGATATATTTATCTGATATAAAAAAGCGATATAAGTGGTATCCTGTGGGTGGTGCTACGGGAGCCATTCAGTCCGTATACAGCTGCAGCGAGAGATTGGTCCACATTGCCAGCAATAAAATTCTGGTGTGTGGCAGACTCTGCCAGAACTGCCCTTTGTCATCGATTCTGTTCAAAACTTTTATGGAAAAAATTTCCAAGTGGTGTAAGGATTCTGCCTTGGTGGGGTCAGAATCTCATCTCTGCTTTTTGTGGATTATGTGGTCCTGTTGGCTTCATCAGTGGTGGCCTCAAGCTCGCACTGGAATGGTTCACAGCCAAATGTAAAGCAGTGAGTATGAAAATTAACACCTCCAGAAAAGGGTGGATTGCCCAGGTCAGGGACGAGTTGCTACCGCATGTGGAGAAGTTTAAGTGTTTTGGGGTGTTGTTTACGAGTGAGGGAAGAGGGTAGCGGGAGATTGACAAATGGATTGGGGCTGCAGCAGCAGTGATGCAGATGCTGCACAGGTTGCCTTGGTGAAGAGAGAGTTGAGCATAAAAGTGAACTGTCGATTAATGGTCAAATCTAAGTTCCTGCCCTAATATATGTTCACAAACTTTCAGAAGAGACGACTAAAAGAACAAGATCACAGATACAAATGAGCTTCCTCTGAAGGGTGGCTGCCTCACCCTTAGAGATAGGGTGAGAGAATGCGCCATTCAAGAGGGCTCAGAGTCAACAGGAGCCAGATGAGGTTGGTTGGGCATCTGACTAGGATGCCTCCTGCGCACCTCCTGGGGGAGAGGTGTTCTGGGAATGTCCTACCAGGATGTCCAAACCCTGGACTTTCTGGAGAGATTATATCTCTCAGCTGCCTGGGAACACCTTGGTGTTTCCCCAGATAAGCTGGAGGAGGTGGCTGGGAGAGGGAGGTCTGGATTTCTCTGTTTAGGCTGCCGCCCCCCACGATCCATATGGATGGATGGATGGGTGGATATTCTTGAAGTTTCAGTCAGTGAGTCAGTGACACTGTGGCTGGCGCGACCATATCAAAACATGGTCTGAATTTTGTAACCTGAAACTATGAAATTTAACTTGTTAAAATATATATTTTGACATTAGACACTGAACTTTAAATAGAATGATTAATGTATAAAGGGGACATTCATCAATGTGTCTGTAACAATCTGCCTTCATCAGGTAGCAGAAAATGAGGAGTAATAAAACTGTAATACTGTAGTAATTGATCATAATAAAAATTCCAGCTTTTTTCCTTCTTCTTCTTTTCTGTGTTACTCTGAACTGGAGAACACTCAGCTGCTATGTGGTTGGAACAAAGTGAAACTATTTTTAGGCTCACACATGTGGAAGTGGAAACAGGGTCCTCAAGGAACCTCTGACTTCCTAGCGTTTTACGAGATATTTGTCAAACGTGCTTCTCTCTCTGTTATGCTTCCACGACAGTTTGATTACATTATCCAGCCTCCCTGCAGATTAGCAGCCTATGTAAGACACTTGGGTAGCTGGTTGAGCTACAATCCTTGTACACAAAATGGTATTACTTTGTTCAAAAAGTTGTGAAAGCATTCTTCTTTGTGATGCCTCTTTCAGCCTCTTTCAGTTGTTGTTTGTTTGGGGGGTTGCTCCCTTCAGTCTCCTCTTTAGCAGGTAAAATGCTCTATAGCATAAATGCAGTCTGCAAAGGCAAAACCCAAATCTGAAACTGAACGTAGACATTCAGTGCTATTTATTATTTGAATAATCAGTGTAACAGGACACACTTGGGCAACAAAACACACCTGTCAGTCACATGTTCCAGTACTTTTGCTCACAAGAAAAACTTGTTGGCTTCAGACAAAAGGTGCTATCTTCTGAACTGTGTGTCAGATCCAGATGTAAATACCTGGAAATAGAAGCTGAGATGTCGATCTTTTGTGTCACATTGATTTTTTGATGTCAAACCCAAATGTTTTCAGTCTACAGCAAAAATAAAGGGACTGGCCTCACTGTTCCAATACTTTTGGAGGTGAATGTACATAAATCTTTTTTAATATTTATTTTGGTTACCTGGGACGTTGCAGTAAGAGCTTCAGCAGGCACTTATTCTACCAAATGAGCTACAAGGGCAGTTCTTTGTTTTAGAGTCTTGTGTGTATAGTATGTGTATATTAGTTCAGTGCACACTTACATCGTAATTATTCATTCAGTGGCTGATTTAGGTGCTTTTAGTAAGCTATAGGCACGGTTGTATAGTGACTGAGGTCACTGAGGTTATGTCGACAGTAATTTCACTGGGAGTTTAAAGGATGTAATGATATGAAGAGGATTTTAGATGTGTTGGTTCAGTTATACAGTACCAGTCAAAAGTTTGGACACACTCAAACCTTCGACTAGTATTGTATTTTAGGCGTCTTATAAAAGATATAAATAAGTTAAGTTGAGTTGAGTTGAGTTGAGTTCAGTGCATTTAATGGACTGATAATATTTGAAGCGGGTGGTTCAGTTCAGTTCAGTTAAGAGAGAGACTGAGTATTATCCAGTGCAAACTTACACACTTAGATTACCTAGAAATATCACCTTATATAAAATCTAATAAACTGAAAAAATTCTGAATAAAATCACAAATTTCATCATGACTGTTCATAAAAAAGAAATCCCTTTTTACATAGAAAAAAAAAATCCTAAAAATGTTGCTTAATGTTGTACCATGTCACTCACTTTTCCATAACAAATATAAATGTTTGACAATGATCCAACACTGACACCAAAATGTTTTTTTCTACAATTTAGTTACAGTGTAGCTACTTATTTGGAGTTAATTCTTAATCCGGACATAAAGACATGTTAAAATGTTCACTGCAAAATCTGCTCAGCTCGGCAGTAGACCCTTACATTAACCTACCTTATACACATCAAGCTCTCCACATTGGTGGTCAAACCTGGTGTACAGCTCATTGAGCATGGTGATCACTTGCATTGGTGTACAGAGTGAGCAAACAGCTGTGAAGCCCACAATGTCAGAGAAGAGCATTGTAACTTGGTCAAACTTCTTGGCTTGGACCGTTTCTCCCTGCCACAGCTGCTGTGCCACAGTGCCAGGGAAGATCGAAAAAAGGAGATCCACTGTCTTCTTTTTTTCCTCCTCCAGAGCTTGATGTGCATGCTCCAAGGCTGCCTTGGCCTTCCCCAACCGCTTCTTCAAACCGTCCTGAGCTTTGGTCTGTTCGCCAACCAGGACTACGTCACGGAGAGCATTGTGAATAGGGATGTCTGACAGATAGAGGCCGCGCCCTGTCAGCTCCTCCAGCTTGTCCACGCATGGTGAGCCCAAGAACAAGATGGCGTTTGACTCTGAAACGTAAATCATCTGACCTTTAAGGTCCATGTGCTGAAAGGAAGAAAAAGAAGGATGAGAATCAATTTTTTCAAGAAATTATTATTAAGGCTATGAGATCCTTTCAGCTCTTGTAGCCTCAAAAATTTTGTGCATCCATACTGCTGGATACCATTTTTTTCTTTATGTACAGATTTCCTACCGCCAAAATGAGGAAAAAGATATGTATACTTTGTTGTTTTTATCCACAGAAGCTCTGTTTTTCAAATGCATACATCCATTAATTTTCTCAAGAGCTGTAAATATTACAGTGAAATAAAATGACGGCTGCAATCAGCCACAACTTTAAAGATGAAAGGTTTTTATGTAGGGAATGCAATGGGGTCAATTTGTCAACATGCCTTACTATCAAGATTTCAAGAGTTAAAAATGTGCTATTAGTATTACTTGTGTGGGTTTTTTGTTTGTTTATCTTTAGAAAAAACAATCTAACATCATCTTTTCAACAATTTTTCCGTTCATTTCATTGTGTCTGAAAATAAAAAACTCTTTTCGTCTAAATGACAGCTTATTCTTTGTTAATCAATGGTGATTTGCGGAGCTGTACATGTAGAGGTATAGGAGGGGGCCTTTTGAAATGTGTCAGATAACTCATGTTACGTTAATGTGTCATCTCTACTGGTATTTGAGTCATGCAGTGGACAAGTAACACATCATTGACCCAAGATGGAAGAGGTTGTGACACTTGCTGGCTCACCCACTCACTGATTTCTACCTGTTTTAACTGGACTCAGCAAATCCACCACTGGAAGACAAGTGCCAAATATTAAGTAGAAGCATCTTTGAGTGAGTGTCATTATATCATGTCACACTTACTCGCCAATACCTGTCATTGCCACAAACGACTGTGCACCCTTACAAAAATAGCATGAGCATGGCGGTGCCTTTGATGGATAAAATGATTTGACATTTGCTTCTGATCTCCACTGGGGGTAAAATGTTGATATCTACCTCAGGCCAACTGTACTCAAGTACACCATTAATAAGCTGCAATGCTTATAAACAGCCCACTCTTTCCTCTCTTATCAAAGCCCCTGAAATATAGATGATGATGGGAAAAACCCTTTCAGCCTCTCTAGTCACTGATGTCATTTTTCAAGCAATCTCACAGATGTATTAACATACCTTTCCTGTGTTATCTGTGGCGGAGACTCCATGCTTAATCCGAATGATAAACTGTGCATTTAGCATGGTAAGGATACCCTGAAAGGTACATTTGATCTGGGGAGACACAATAGAGAAGTGGTCTTGGAAGGTACTAGACCGTCTCAGTCCATCCTTCCTGATCAGTCTCTTCCTGAGCCCATGTCCTACTTGCACCAGAACCAGATCCTGATCAAGTATCAGATGGAAAGGGAAGATAGTGGAGAACAGAGAGGTAGGAAGGGTCCCAGCTGAGGCAGCCCGCAGCGGACTGGGACTCAGATTTTAGTATCTTTAACAACAACCGTGTACAGGAGACTGGATTGCGGGCTAGACTGCAAGATGCTGTCTCTGCCATGTTGGGGGTCCATCAGCACATCCACAGTGGTGCTGTAGAGCAGGCGGGCTGCAGCTTTAATGACTCCAGGGAAAAAGAGCTCAGTGGTCGTGCAAGGGTTGAAGAAATAGACAGTAAGCAGACCCGGATCCTTGTCTAAGCAGAGCACTGAAGGTTCGTTTACACAATCTTCTCTATCCGGGTCGGGCAGCATGCTGCTCTGTTTCAACAAGACATTGAAGCTGTTGAGGAAGTCGTGAAGCGCTCCCCCCACCACCGTCAAAATGTGTCTCCTCCTCATAACACATATTAAAGATCTCCTCACCGAGAGCAATTTTTAAAGCTTCCATTGGGATTCCTGTCAGATATGTGAAGAGAATAGGAATTTGATTCACAACCAGTGCTTTAAAAACCATTTATATTTTGCCCAGTGAATTTCAGATTTGTCTTTACCTGTTTTGACTGAGTGAATGTTCATCATCTCTACTAAATGCTCTGGTTCATTGCTGCAACTCTGATAGTGTGTACAGGAAACTGCTAGACTGGAAAGTCAACAAATATCAAAGTCAGACACACACACACACACACATACGCAAACACACTTTCTGTGGATAGTCAATGAGCTACATCAGACTTGGGCTGGAATTATCAGATCATTTAGGATCATTTAAACTGTTGATTTACCTGCCAAATACCTCCTCGTCTGTAACATTGGAGACAAAATGGAAAATGTCTGCTATAACTTCGTAGAGCTGAAGGTGACATTACTCTACAGACCCAGAGAAATGGTTTCCATAATTATATTTCTACATATCCATTTATATCATGTGTGGCCAAAAAGGCTGCAAAATCTTACATTCAAGAGGCTGCAGCAAGGTAACAACTGGCACGCATGCTTGAAAAATGACTGAAAACATCACCAAAATTTTATTTTCAACTAATTGGTTAATGCACTAATCGTTTTTAGCTCCACAACAGACTGTGACCCTGTTGAGAAAAGTATGCATTAGTGTCACTGTGCATGTAACATTTTCTATAGCAGTCTAATGTGTCCTTCATTTGCAACTGTTTTCTCTTTTTCTCCAGGTATCCATAGCAGCCAGAGTCTCTATAACAGCTCCTTATATCTGTCTAGTAGTGAGAGTGCCAGAAGGTATTTTGTAAGGAATCACGCATCTTACCCTCATTATTTTTAATATGAGGAATACATGCTGCGGTGGAAGCCGTGGGATAGACCTATAATTTACAGTAGCAGCGGTAACTGCGGCTGAGTGTCTTGGATGAGTAGCGTTTTTATTGATGTGTTTGTTTGGCAGCTGAAATTAAAAACAGAAGTTACCTTTCAGAGTCCCTGCCGTGATCTGATAGTGTCGTCATTCGTTGGAGGGCAGCGTGCAGCCTTTGAAACTGTATCACAAAGTTAAAGGTCAGCGTCTGGCAAGGCTTAAACCTGAATTACAGAGGCTTTAATGTTGATAGAAAGCAGGTTTATCTATTTAATTGTCTGAAGTGGATACACAGGCATTGTGTCTGTGCGTTAAACCAAAAAAAAAAAAAAAAAAAAAAGATGCGACAAATCCAGTGATAGATTTTTCACAAATCTAAGTAAAACATTACACACTGCAATAGACGCATGAGATGAATAATAAATGCATTTATAACTCACCTCTGGACACGCCAATTTTCGGATGCTATCCCCAAGTGTATGCAGGTTAACTTTGGTTCTGCTTGTCTTCTTTCGAGGTAGACCCTCACCTGTTTTTCCATGCACGTCCTTAGAAATAGGCAATAAATCTGCCGTGTCAGTTGAGCGCTCCTCAAAGTCTCCGAGCTCATTATTTTTGGCGCTGGCGGAGAACGGACACTCTCCGGATATCTTCAGCTCTTTCAGCTTGGCGCAGAACATCTTCCCGGCTGTAACCTCCTGGCGCTTCTCTCTTATCTAATTTCGGAGGGAGACAGTTGTGGACGCGCAGTTGTGGTCTCTGGGAGAAATTCCATCATCTGGTGTGCTCCTCCAGGATACCTTCCTCCGCTCAGCCCGCCGATTCACATGCTCAGCACCAAAGCCAAAGACAACATACAATATTTATTGAAAACAGCATGGGCAAATGATGGCAGGGAACTATCATTACCAAAAGCCAATGAGAAACCAGAGTGGGGGGAAGAGCACTAAGCCAATCCATGCGCAAGTGGGGATGGTGTAGCCAAGCAACCTATCAGCAATGAGAAATTATTTCCAGACGACTCCTTGCATGCAAAAGATTTTTTTTTCTCCAAATTAGACCGAAGGGGCCCCAATCATATAGAACTAGTAAGCTATAAATAGGTTCACCAGACTTCTATTATATATACTGTTATATACTATACTATACTATACTACTATATATACTATTATATTTTATATATATACTATACGTTGAATGGTGCTCATTTTCTAAATGCTTTAGCTTTAATGGTAATATTTGACATTACAAATCTAGCATTGCTTACTCTAAGCAGTTCGTTTGTCTTGCATGCTATCTCTGCATCTATTTAATAAATTACAAAATCTCCAGTATTCCTGTATGAAAAAGCCTGCCTACTCATTTTACGCACAAACGCTCAAATTAGCTGTACTCTAATTACGTGAAGGATCAGGCCAGTACAGCCAAATTTACTCTTTTCCCAAACAAGACAACCTTGTAGCACATTTTGTAGAGCTGCAACTTACAACAGTTGCATGAATATTTTTTTATCCAACATAAAAAGAAAATGATAGTTCAGAATAGGATCAGGCAGCTGTTCTAAACCGAAATTAGATTTAAGCTGACTGTATATGACTAAGATGTCGGGTGATCATTTATAAAAAATTCGTGGCAAAAAATAGATTTTATTGGCTACTATGAGGCTACACTGTGTTGTTGGCCATGTTTGGTCTGAAAAGAGCAATTTCCCTACAACATCATAACAGTTTCAAGAGTTTAAAATGAATAGTATTGTCACATGGGACTTTTCTTGTTTCTCACAGGATATCTTTCTTATGTAACTCTAAGCTTCTTTAAGGTCAAGACCAAGGATGTTGCTACCATATAAAACAAAAGGTTTATAGGTTAGAGTTTTTTTTTTTTTTTGGGGGGGGGGGGGGTGTCATTAGGCTCCAGGGTGGATGCCACATCAGAGTAATTTATTTATCAGTTCTTTGCAACCTAAAACAAAAGCAAACTACCCATTTCCCATATCTGAGGTAAATCATAAATAAGTTCACAAATTTTGGTTTTTTTTGTAATTTTCTCTCTAACTTTGAGGATTTTTGCTGTGTTACTCATCTATGCAGCTACTGTCTGTCTTTGCCAGGACACGCTTGCAAAAGAGATTTTTAATCTTAAGAGTCATCGTATTGTAGGTAATAAAGTTAAAATTAAATAAATAACAAATAAAGGTCTTCATTCTGTGTGTGGATATCTAAAGTAGCTATAACTATGTCACTTTGAAATATTTATTATCAGTCAATGCAGAAAGGTGCTAATGAACATAAAAATTCACCTTATTAAAGGAAATCATTTGGCTTTAGTTATTTTACCCAAACAGTCAGTCAGAATCAGAAAAGGAAATATACAAAAATATTAACTATGTTAATATGTCAAATAAATCCTCCAGAATTGAACAGAGCTCTTCAGTATTATGTCCCACATATACAAGAAGTGAAATAATCCAGTGTCAGTCTGTAATCGTGATTAGAGTCATAGGGAGGAGCTGTAGAGTTTGAGGGCCAGAGGTAGGAATGATTTCCTGCGACGTCCTGTGGAGCAGCATGCTGAACGTGTGCTGAATCCTGAAGTCACGACAACAATACTATCACCAAATCTGCCCACGTTTTATAATTTATTGGCAACTTGATAATTCAAACAACTGAATTTTTGTATTTTAACACAAATATAACATTCACAGTTTTTTTCTTCAAAATAAAGTGCTGTAACTCATCCAACCTTAGTTCACACTATCTTTGAAATTACTGTTGGTGCTGGTGGTGCTGTAATGAACACTGCTTAAAAATAATTCCTTTCTGGACTTAAGCTGTTCGTAGGAGAACAAAAATCTTTAATTACATTCAGAGTTCATGGAGGCTTTCATAGCTTAAAGTTATTCACTTTTAACTTTAAAATGATGGGGATCCTATGGTGGGTCTCCTGAGCCACAGGACTCAGTATGTGGCTCGCATCCCGACTGCAGCTCATTTAAAAAGAAAGCAGATGGTTTGATGCCCACCTCCTTCACTGCATGATGAAAATATCTTGGGAAAGATATTTAACTGCAAATATGCCTAAGTTGCTGCGTGAATGTCAGAATAAAAAGCGTAAAAAAATGTTTTGAGAAGTCAGTCAGAGAAGCACTATGTAAAATCAGTCCATTTAAAAGCCACCTCATACAGTACAGTTAAACATTTCAAATACTTTTGTTTTTGATTGCTTATTTTTAAAAAGGGCTTCTTTCTTTTACAAGCAAAATCACTTAAAAACAGCTGTTAATGGAGTGTAAATTTATCAAATTTTTTATTAACAAAAAAAAATTAATTACAAAAAATGTATCACATTTATGATGCAGCTACTTTGTGTGTGGGTTTTGTTTTTGTTTTTTGGTTTTTTGTTTTTTGTGGGTTTTTTTCTTTTTTTGATATTTTTAGCTTGAAAGAAGATCGTGTTTTGCAACAAGTCCAAAGGTTAATGAGTAAATTAAAGAAATGACTAATTCACTTTAGGTGAATAATATTGCCTCTACCACTGCTATTCAAGAGGTAAATGAATAAAGGCCAATGAACTGCTCCTTTGCATTTGTCTCTTGGGGCATTGATATGAGGCTGGAGAGCAACATCTTGAAGCAGATCCTTATCCCCGGGTCTTAGTGACCCATCTGCTGCCACAGAGGTGACAGCTGCTGCTGGCTCTCACCAGGACCCAGTGGAGAGAGCACCAGCTGCGCTGGCATGAACAAACATCTTTGTCATCATTGCCCGAATAGTTTTGTAGTGTTGGTCTCGGCTTTGTTTTACTTTGTGTCTTATCGCTGTATTCTTTCAGAAGGGCTCAACTTGGACTGAGGGAGTTTCAGCACAGCTTTCAGATAAAATGAGAAGCGCAGGCAGAACTGTTTCTGCCTCTGTTTGTCCTCAAATAACACCTTAGCGACAGGGGGAAGTGGAACATGGTTCTTCGTCTAAGTGCAGTTGTTATGACTGAGGATCCAAATCCAGAGAAAGAAGAGGTGCTAATAAGTGATGACACAATATCTTCAACATCACATTCATCCTCTCAATGATCACAGAGCTGAGCTGAGGTTGATCTCAGTGTTGCTTCTGGTTGTCTGTCCTGGAAATTTGGGGAAGGAGGAGGGAGGAGGAGAAGGAAATCATTAGGATGTCAGTTAACAGAAAAAAATGAATGCATACAAGAGAACAAGGAAAGGGAAGGGACTCCAGCTCATCTGTTCTGTGGAATCATGCATAAAGTCTTCTGATATTTCCATCTATGGTTACACTGTTAAAGCTTGAAGTCACACAAGTAAAAATGAGACAAATTTTATCAGCAAACTAAGCCCAGGCTTCCCTCTCCCCAGCCACCTCCTCCTCCAGCTCATCCGGAGGGACCCCAAGGCATTCCCAGGCCAGCCGACAGATATAATCTCTCCAGCGTGTCCTGGGTCTACCACGGGGCCTCCTCCTGGTGGGACATGCCCGGAACACCTCATCCAAGAGGCGGCCAGGAGGCATCCTGATCAGATGCCCGAGCCACCTCAACTGGCTCCTTTCGATGTGGAGGAGCAGCGGCTCTACTCTGAGCCCCTCCCGGATGGCCGCACTCCTCACCTTATCTCTAAGGGAGAGGCCAGCCACCCTTCGAGAGAAGGGTGAGAAGTTAGATAAACAGCATAATTTCTGAGGCCACAATATAAAGTGGAAATTTTCAAATATTATATTTGTGAATTAAATATTTGCATACTTTTTTATTTTGAAAAACACAGAATAACGAACAAAAAACCCCCCAAAACTCTTTTTCTTCCCCTTCTCTGTTGCCTCCTCTGTTGTCCCTCAGATGTTGCCCTGGGGTGAACCTGTTAGTGATGAGGAATGACTGGAGACCAGCGTGCAGACCTCATGTTTCAGTACGAGACCAATGAAGTGAAGCTAAGGTCATTTGATATCCTGCAGCAAAAGGAGGTTTTCATGCAGTGTCCTCTTCCACTTTTTTACAGTTAATTAGCCTTCATGTTCCCTAACATATGTGGGAAAGACCATAAGATGTCATATTCTTTATAACTGTTTCAAGTGTGGTTGTGTTCCATGACAGATGTTTGAGAGCAGAGAGAAATGGTAATGCTCAAATTTTTTGGTCCAACTGGTTGGATAATCTAAAGCCATGGAGGAAAATGTAATTATGGTTATGTAAAGTATTATCTATATACTGCTCACATTGTCCAATACAGACAAATTACTGGATTTTCAAGAACTAGATTACTGTTTTAGCTTTGAAAGAACACACAGATGCCAAAAGCTGCTTCTTTCATCTGTGAAGTCCCTGAGCATTACATGATCCAGATGTTTCACTTCTTGACATTACTTGAAAAAAGTATCTTGTGGGGCTTAAGATCACTTAAAGGATTTTTCAAGTGGACCTTAAAATAGCCACTAGGCTCTCACAGGAACACTAAAACACAAGATTCTCACTGGAATCATTCCTCCTGTTCAAAGTGGTTGTTAAAACATCCCTTTCTAATCTACTGAAAGTAGATTACGAGAGTTTGTTCCAACATTTATCTGAAGCTAGTGGATATCTAACAATCCTTTTTTTGTAGTAGAATATAAATTTTCCTCTCTTTCATTGTTCACATGGGTGCACAGGATGGATTTGTGCAACTATTTCATAAAAATATACTTCAAACCTTGATGCCTCTTCTACAATCATCATTGTAGTAACATTATTTGTACATATTCACGTTTTTTAGCATTTTCTTTTTTGTTGTTTTAGTATTTTTACATCTCACCACATCTGTCACTTTGTTACATAAACAAAAGACTCCAAAGATAAACTCTGCCTATGGACATATGATGAATGTGCATTTGTAATGTGAGTGCCCGCCATATAATCAATCCTTGCACACACTCTTGAAAAGATCTTAATGCTCTGTTTATGATACAAACGGAGATAGCTAGTCTCATCACAAATCTTCCTGAGCACACCGAGTCCACGAGAACTCAACAGACATGACTTCACACTGTTACAATGCACGCTGCTGCACTCAGTTTGATGAGAAGAAATGTTCTGGAGCAGACTGCCACATTCAGGCACACAGACACCTTTAATACTGGAGGTTGTGGTAATGTTGTATTCTTGTACTTTAGTAAGCTTTGTTTATGGAAATTTTTTTGAAATTAAAAATGGTGCACTAATCTGAGAACAGAAGACAAGCAAATGAGTTTTTCACACATAAAAGAAATAGAGCAAGAGTTCCATACATACAGCACATCATCTGTATGTCTGCACAACAGGCTAGATATGTACATATGCAGTGCTGTGAAAGTATTTGCCCCCTTCCTGATTTCTTAGTTTTTTCCATATTTCTCACACTTACATGTTTCATATATCAAACACATTTTAAGATTAGTCAAAGATAACATGAGTAAATGCAAAATGCAATTTTTAACGATGATTTCATTTATTCAGGGAAAAAGTTTATCCAAACTTATGTGGAAAAAGTAACTGCCCCCTAAACCTACAGTGAGAACTGGTTGTGCCACTCTTGGCAGCAAGAACTGCAATCAAGCATTTGCAATAAATGGCAAAGAGCCTGCAAAGAGCTGCTGCCTCACAGTTAAAATACCAGCTGGAAGGCCTGGGTTCAGTTCCACCTTGGCCCCCTCTCTGTTTACATGTTCTCCCTGTATCTTTACTCTAGTTTCCTCCCACAGTCCATGCACTTACTGGGGTTAGGTTAATTGGAAACTCTAAATGTTATGTCAGCTGGGATAGGCTTCAGCCTGTGACCCTGAACAGGATAAGCGGAAGTGGATGGATGCATGAGTCTTGCACATCCCAGCAATGTGGCTGAATTGCTTTAATTCAGCCACATTGCCGGGTTTTCTTTAAGGTCATAACCAAAGCATCTCAATCAGATTTAAGTCTAGACTTTGACAAGGCCACTCCAAAACCTTAATTTTGTGTGTGTGTGTGTGTGTGTGTGGTGTGTGGTGTGTGTGTGTGTGTGTGTGTGTGTGTGTGTGTGTGTGTGCGTGCGTGTGTGTGCGTGCATGTTTGGTGTGTGTGCGTGTGCGTGCATGTGTGTGTGTGTGTCTGCATAACCCAAGTGAGCTTGAGCTTCATGGCAGGAAGTGATAGCTGGACATTCTCCTTCAGGATTTTCTGGTAGAAAGCAGAATTCATGGTTCCATCAGTTACAGCAAGTTGTCCAAGTCCTGAAGCAGGAAAGCAGCCCCAGACCATCACGCTACCACCACCATGTTTGACTGTTGGTCTGATGTTCTTTTTATGAAATGCTGTGTTAGTTTTATGTGAGATGTAACGGGATTCAAACTTTCCAAAAAGTTAAACTTTGTCTTGTCAGTTCACAGAATATTCTCCCCAAAGTCTTGAGGATCATCAAGATGTTTTTTTGGCAAATGTGAGGTAAGCCTTTGTTGTTGTTTTTTTGGTCAGCAGTGGTTTCTCCTTGAAACTCTCCCATGGATGCCATTTTTGTCCAGTCTCTTTCTTATTGTTGAATCATGAACTCTGACCTTAACTGAGCCAAGTGAGGCCTGCAGTTCTTTAGATGTTGTTCTGTGTTCTTTTGTGACCTCCTGGATGAGTCATTAATGCACTTTTGGAGTCATTTTGGTAGGTCGGCCACTCCTGGGAAGGTTCACCAATTGCTTCATTCTCCATTTGTGGATAATGGCTCTCACAGTGGTTCAGTGGCATCCCAAAGCCTTAGAAATGACTTTGAACCCTTTTCCATACTGATCGATGTAACTGACTTTGTTTCTCAGCTGTTGCTTTAGATTGTGGCATGATGTGTTGCTTTTTGAGATCTCTTATCCTACTTCACTTTGTCAGACAGGGTCTATTTAAGTGATTTCTGATTTAACAAGGGGGGCAGTTACTTTTCCACATAGGGCCAGGTACAGGAGGCTTAGACAGCTTTTTCCTTTAATAAATTAAATCATCATTTGAAAACTGTATTCATATTTACTTGGGTTATCTTTGCCTAATATTAAAAATAGTTTGATGATCTGAAACATTTAAGCAAAAATAGCAACAAAAAAAAAAAACAAACAAAAACTCAGAAATCAGGAATGGGGTAAATATTTTTTCACAGTACTGTAACTGTCAGGTGTGTTTATTTCATTTCACCTGACAGTCCATTAGATTTAGGCAACTGACTTTGCATGCTTGTACAAGAGGAACCATTTCAGCTCCTTTTCCCAGTAATCCTAACAAACCTGTGATGATTTTATCCAGAGGCATTGTTAGGACAAAACATCAGTGACCTGAAACTGTCCTCATTTTCAACCCTGCTTCCTGGCATGTGGTATTTGTGCTATTTGACTTTGACAGAACAGCTAAGAATAGCTAATAAGTTTTAAACTGAGGTGGAAAAGGCCTGTAATGGGAATAATTTTTAGTAGAGCCTCCTTTTTACAGATAGTCTTGTGATTTATAATTCTTAGGCTCAAAAGCTGTCCTTTGTGTGTTATGAATCAGAGAGTGTTAATCTGATTTATATGCAAACATAGCCTTGATGCTGATTTAATTTATCTGTTTTTGACTAGAAGAATTTTAACGGAGATTCATGCAATTTATGATTTTAGCCTGCAAAAGCCTTGTGTCCACTTACACTGCTGGCTTAACTCACATAGTTACTATGAATATCCTGAGGCAAACCGGCAATACACCAAGAAACACATTTTAACCTTTTTCCCTGTACATTAAGTGTGACAATTTGTGGTCTTGCAAAACACTTAAAAAACAAGCAAACAAACAAACAAAAAATCCAAATAAATACCTCAACAAAAATAAGAACAAAAATATTGATACATTGTTTCAGATGTTGCATAAGAAGGGAGGCATTGGCACTGAATCAGGACTAGTTAGATGGGTACAAATTGTACTGGAGATGAAGCACAAAGCTGCAGAGGACTTTGCAGCTCGCTCGTTGAGCTGTGAGGAGGATTTCTGGAGTTATAAGGGCCTCTCATGTGCATTTATT
Organism: Archocentrus centrarchus; assembly: GCF_007364275.1. Taxonomy (NCBI): domain Eukaryota; kingdom Metazoa; phylum Chordata; class Actinopteri; order Cichliformes; family Cichlidae; genus Archocentrus; species Archocentrus centrarchus. The sequence continues at coordinate 17,727,028 of NC_044346.1, read as the reverse complement.
GGCTAATTTGCCCCAGATACAGATGGACCAACGTTAAGGCGTTTTTCATTCATTCCGTGCTCTTCCAAAATTGCTTTTTGGTGAACTATCAAGAATATGTCTGTTCATTTAATGTGATGATCCATAAAAATGAATGCAGTAAATGTGAATCCCAGGGAGTTATATATAACAAAGTAAAATTTCTTGAAGTATGTCTATGTATATGCACTCTGTAGATGATATCTACACCAAAGGTGAACACGGAAATTTAAAGGCACCTTAAATTTCAAAGGGAAAATTGTTAAAGTGAAAAACATGCATGACAAATTATTTAGAGAATGTTGTCAAAATTTACGAGTTTCTCTAAATGCAACATAAATAGGCGGAGCCAGTGTGACCCAATAGGAAGTCGCTATCAGAGACACGTTGAACTTTTGCTTTAGTAGACATGTCAGCCTCCACTGCATAGAGACAACAGCTAATAAATAGTATTGTTTCTTTGCGAGACAACTCCACAATGGTAAGGTTTCTGAAATTAAATTATCGAAACGAGACGATCGTTGTGTTGAGCTTTATGTTAGACAGAGCCCTTTCTCGCCGGCCCTTCAGTTCCTCGTTTAGCAGTTAGCCAGTAACGCTAAAATAATAATTGCAAATATTGTTGTCTAATTTACCAACCAGCTGCTGACTTGTTTGTTTTGTGTGATCCCAGGTCGTTGCTGACTCCGAAACCGCGACTATTCTTCGTGTCAAAGGTCCGCTGGAGTTCAGGTGTCAGCTGGACAGCACAGATGGTGTGTGCAGAAACGTTTTTTCCACAATAATGTACAATGTAGACACTCCTAAAGTTAAACACCTGTAGCTGAATTCATTGATTTTTGAGCTTGAATTCAGTCAAGCCCAAAATTACCAGGACATTCATGATGAATGATGAGTGCATGTAAACTTCAGACCACAGCTGTACTTATAGGAAATTAGATGCTGTGTTTGTGACATCCAAATAATTGAGTGAGACAATGTTATTTCCATATTTGAATGTCTAAATGCTGTTTCAAGCCTTACCCACAATGCCAGGAATGTAATGTCAATATTAATGTTTGGTCTAACTCCTTTAAGAAACAAAATAAAAATTTAAACCCCAAAAACACAACATTGGTTGTCCTCATTTAAAAGGAACAGTTGGCAGGAGGAGGACCACTGATCTAAATGATGATGTTAATTTTAAGACAAATGAAAAGAAATAAGAAATGCAGTAAACTAAAAATGAATGCATGTCTATCTCTTTAGTTTATTTAACACAGTAAATGCCATAACAGTGTGCTGGTACCTGATTAAATACTAATTCTAAAAAACATATGGCTTAAAAATCTATTGTCTTAACACCTGAATAATATTAAAGAGCGACAGTATTTTTTTTTTCTTACAGTGCTGCTGGTACAAAAGGTCATCTCAAGAACGTTTGAGACCCTTCGCTGTCAGGTGAAATCTGAATCCTGTGTTCTAGCAGTCTGTGACAGTCCTGTTATTATATGGCCAAACAAAGACACCTATGCCACACCTGAAGAAATAACTCCAAGTACATTATGTGAAGATATATCAATGGATACGGTACGTTCAGTCATGTGTTCTCCAGCTCTTATCATGACTACATCAAAGAGAGTGAGAAATAGCAGAGCAAATGCAGTTTTGCAGATTAATTTGGTGTTATCATCGTACAGTCTGAATAACTTAAAACTTAATGGCAAACCATGTTTACAGTATCAGGGTTACAGTGTTAAGAATCACATCACTACATTTTCTGAATCTTAATACTTGAGTTCATGTTGTCAAAAACTTTGTTGTCAAAAAGTGTGGGAAAGTGTTGCACTTTCCCACATGCACCATACAGTGCTACAGACTTTCTGGGAATAAATGTGTGTATTGCATTGCACTGTAATTCCTACTTTCTATATTTGTGTTTGTGTGCCTTACATTGTGTTGGGCCTTTTGTTGCTGTTGCTATTGCTATTACCTTGTCTTTTGTTGGGCTAAATTGAAAAGTTTTTTTTTTCTATTTATTTCAGGGCAGATGAACAAGAAAGTTCTGGCAAAAAATCTACAAAAAAGAAAAGCAAAAGAAGTTTGACAATGGTATGTACCAAAGAATCATAGCAGTATTTTACATTGTATAAATATAGTATAGCTGGTATAAAAGATCACTGGTATTATCAGTTTGACAGTGATTTTTTTTTTCTTAATCGCCTGACCAATTCTTCTGCTTATAAACCAGAGAAAGGAGAAAATGGTGACATTTCCTGAGCCCAATGTGATGCATTCTCCAGTCTAATCAATAGTCTATATCACAATAACAATATAAGAGGAAAAAGTCAGAAAGGTTCAGTCCTTCAGCCACAGGCCAGGAATAATCTTTCTTTATCAACCTGTTATTCACCCCAGATGGGATTTAAACCCACAATTCCTGGCTCAGGAGGCCAGTGCCTCCACTGGGGTAGTCATAGGGAGCTGTTGTCACAGATAACATTAGGGTGGAAAAAAATCAAGTGTCAGCTTGTTGTTGTTGTTCACAGCATCCTTCACTGTTAATAGATTTTTTTTTTTAATTAGTAAATGCATCAAAATAAAGGACAAATATCGGTTACATTTCCCAGGGTTATTCTAAAGACCAAACATCAGTTAACTATGCAAATATTCACTTTGAGAGACCAGAATCTTATTTCTTTCTTTTTTACTTTCATTTTTAACTTAAACTGAGAAAAGATGTTAATCTGTCATCTGTCATGTACAGCAAAGACAGAATTTCATTGCACAGGGAGTCATACACGTTTCTTTATGTGTATGACAATAAGCTTTGAAACTTTAATTGAATATGAAAATAAATACTAATTTACTTGCAGCTGATCAACTTTTTATTAACTAATTGTTTCAGCTCTAATCCTAAAGCTGTTTTTATCTCTAGTTGTCTTTATGGTGTTTGTGTTTGCTTGTGAATTTAATTCACGCTTTTTGCCATTTAGAGTGTCATAAACCTTCGTCTGATGGTGGAGGTGACAAAGCCAGGCCCCGTCTCAGCCCCGATCCTCATCAAAACAGTTCAGAAATCCCACTTTGTGAGGGCGACTCTTCCAGTGGACTGTGTTGTCCGTACTGGCTCCAGTGATACAATCAAAGAGTATGTGTGTTATTCAAAATGTGTGGTTTTATACTACTAACCAAAGCTTGACTCTTACAGTGAATTTTTTTTTTTTTCCTGGTGCTGTAGTGCTTGTGAGCAACTAATGGAGGCACTAACACATCAGTTAACTGAGATGGAGAAAGTGACTCTTGAAAACATGAAGGGAATGACACTTCTTGTTCCCGAACCAGTCCACTTCCTTCCAGAACCAAAAGGACTGGTGACTGTGGTTTATCCAACAGGAGTGCCTGACAGTCAGCTAGTAACACTACGTAAGGTGAGGACCACTGAGCTCCTTTAATGTCTTAAATATATTAATCCTGAGTAAAGGGTTGTTAATGTGTCTTTGTTCATCAAACAGCTAATAACACAGACGCAGAGATATAAGGGTGAACTGTCTGTATAGTTAATCCAACTAAGCTCAACTTTTACTTCCTTGTGAAGAAATGTGTCACTTTTTCTTGAAAATGTATGCGCATGTTTCTTTTTTAGTCATATTTCTTTCACTTTATTTTGTCTGAATAGGAGCTGCATCAGCAGTTTGAGCTACCAGATGACAGGCCTTACTTCAGAAGATCCAATGCTTACCATTTTCCCAATGAGCCTTACAAAGACGGTTATCTCCGAAACCCGCATCTGGTTCTCACACATCCAACCCTGGATAATGGAAAGGTATATCTAATTACTGAATTCAAATCCTCAACTGTATTCGGCTCTTTTGCAGAAAGCAGATTTAGTTGAGCTTTGCCAGGATTTTCTTTTTCTTTTCTCAAGGTGTACTTGGTCCAGGGGATCTACAGTTATCACCACTACATGCAGGACCGTGTAGACGACAGTGGCTGGGGCTGTGCTTATCGCTCCCTGCAGACCATCTGCTCCTGGTTCCAGCAACAGGGTTACATAGAGCGGTCTGTGCCCACTCACAAGGAGATCCAGCAGGTAGTTGTCCTATAAAATATGATCCCAGTACAATAGAAGATATGGCCACATTTGCTGCTTTTTAATGTTAGACATGTCCAAGTTGTGTGTTTCTATCTGGGTCTCTGTTTTCCAGGCTTTAGTGGATGTCGGAGACAAGCAGGCATCATTTGTGGGGTCGCGTCAGTGGATTGGATCCATTGAGGTTCAGGCTGTTCTGAACCATTTGCTTGAGATCACCTCCAAGATCATGTTTGTGAGGTGTGACTGCATTTCTTGTGAATGATGTTGTATTTGTGGATGACAATTAGTATATCTGACGACTAATCTGCCTTCTCTTTAGTCAGGGATCTGAGCTGGCATCCAAAGGCAGAGAGCTGGCCAACCATTTCCTTACTGAAGGAACTCCAGTCATGATCGGTGAGCTCAGTTTCAAAGTGTTATAATTATGTGGCCTCACAGAAACTTAATATTTTGTGTGTGTGAACACTTTTTTAAAAAATAATCCTTATGATCATAATCAATTATCCAAGTATAAAACAGTCACACCACCACAAAAACCCAAAGAGAAGCTGAGCCTACCATCAATCCCATGATATATTTATTTTTTGATGAGACAATATATCAGCTTTAACAAAATTTACATTGTTTTTTGAATCTCTCTTTGTTTATGATTGGCAGCCTCAGTGTTTTACTAATTGGCCCAGAAATATAAATTGTACTGAATATTGATTATGGATTTCATGAAGAAAGCAGTTCAGTTTTCAAAAGCCTGTATTATTGTTGTCTAACATAGACAAAAAGATATAATAATTCTCTGTCAGAAATATGGGCTTGTTAAAACTTAGCTACATTTCTGTTTGCTCTGTGTTGCAGGAGGGGGAGTTTTAGCTCACACTATCCTGGGTGTGGCATGGAGTGAGACCACAGGGCAGATCCGCTACCTAATCTTAGATCCTCATTACACAGGAGCAGAGGACTTGCAGGTTATCACAGACAAGGTGACTTAAAAGCATTCACACCATCTGCATTTCTCATTCTGCTGAACCGGTTTTCGCACACGGTGCTGACCTCAGTGTGGGTGTTGTGTTTCCAGGGTTGGTGTGGCTGGAAAGGACCTGACTTTTGGGATCAAACTGCGTATTATAATCTGTGTCTGCCTCTGAGGCCGAAGGTCTTCTGAGCTCCCGCATGACTTCCAGATGGATCTCATTTCAGTGAATCGTGTGCAGAAATATGAAGGAGCAATATAACCCGTTTTCTTTATGAACATGTGTCAACATTTCCAAATTGATGAAATCAGATGTTTACTGTGTATTCAGTGTTTGACACTGTTTAACAAAGGATCAACTAATTACATTAAATGTGCTTACTTTGTTTCAAATAGAAATACATCACATTATTTTAGACTGTTTTGTCATTGCCTTTTGTTCCTGGTAGAAAATGAGAGATACTAAATATGACCTTGAGTCCCAGCAGAACAAAAGTATTCACATCAAGTTGATGTGAATACTGACTGAAAGATGTCTTCTTTTTTTTTTAAGCTGAACTATGTTGCCAATCTAAGATGAAACAATATATTTATTAAATGATTTATTAATAGTTCATTGAGCAGCAGAAAATGGGTAACTATTTTAATTATTTTTTCATGTACTCTGGTTATTTTTGCAAGCCAACAAGGCAAATGCACTCACTGGTCACTTCGTTAGTTACACCTGTTCACTTGCTTGTTAACAAAAATACCTAATCAACCAGTCACATGGCAACAACCCAATTAGGCATGTAGATGTGGTCTCCACAACCTGCTGATGTTCAAACTGAGCATTAGAAAGGGGAAGAAAGGTGATGCCAGACGGGTTGGTCTGAGTATTTCAGAAACTGCAGTTCTACTTTCCCACAAGGTTTGTAGAGAATGGTCTGAAAAAGAAAAAAATATCCCGTGAGCAGCAGTTCTCAGGGTGAAAATGTGTTGTTGATGACAGGAGAATGATCAGTCTGCTTCAAGCTGACAAAAAAAAATATATACAAGCAACACCTCAAACTTTGAAATGGATGGACTGCAGCAAGAAAAGATGACACTGGTGCCACTCAGTGGTTCAGAGGAATATTTTCTTGGCAGACTTTGGGCCCCTTAGCACTGACTGTGGAGTATTTAAACACCAAAGCCTCCCTGATTTTGTTGCTGACCATGTCCGTCCCTTTATGACCACTGTATCCATCTTCTGATTACTGCTTCGAGCAATATAACGCTCCATGTCACAAAGCTCAGATCATCTCAAACTGGTTTTTTGAACATCACATTGAGTTCACTGTACTCAAATTGTCTCCACAGCAGGGTTATAATAGTTTTGGATTTTACATTATAGTTTAGTTTTAGTTAGTTTTTACTTTTTTTTCTCTAATTCAGTTAGTTTTAATTAGTTTTCAGAGTGGTTTTGCTCGTTTTTATTAGTTTTTATTTTTGGTTTCATGCTTAGTTTTAGTTAGTTTCAGTTAGTTTCAGTATTAGTTTTAGTATTTTCATACCTAATCAGGTGCAAGATTCAAGGCGCAAAAGTGACTATTGTGTAATGAAACTTGACAAAAGATACAGTTTAAAGAAATATTTCAACAACCAGCTGTTCACAAGACATGCTAAATGTGTGTAATATTAAGGACACACATGAACATCAACAGGGAGAAACAAAGAAAAACATGAACTCCCAAACTCAATAACTTCTACAATAAACTCCACAATAAAGTTCAGCATCAGTGCAGCAGATTAATAACGCCTACATGTGGTGTTAAACAAAAACAAACTCTTTGAAGGAGTCAAAGCTCAAATCCAGCTGCATCCTGATGTTCTCACCGCCTGAAGCTGCTTCTGTTTGTGGAGCTAGCTTGGTTAGATGCTGCTAATTAAACCTGCAGGGTCTTTGCGGCCTCTGTACACAACCTACAGAAGTGTCCGACCTCATGTCCGCATTTATGCTTGTGTAGCTGGATTGTGTGTTATTACCTTGTGGTCGTGTGCAGGTGTTTGTACTCAAAGAACCTCCATACGGGACTCTGCCGCTTTCTCGGCAGACCGCAGCAATTACTTTGCGGACCAGCGCGGTGAGCGCACGCACATGCGCACTCACACAGTTGTCCTGTGGCGCTCCCAGCTTAAACTCGGAGAGCGGAAACAATGATTTCATATCTATCCACAAGGCTTAAAATGAAAGTCAGTTTATCGATAATTTCAGTTAGTTTTAGTTAGTTTTGTAAACTCACAATTCAGTTTTAATTAGTTATCGTTTTTTCCTTTTAATTATAGTTTTTATTTATTTCAGTTAACGACAATGTTTTTTCAATTTCAGTTTTCGTTATTTCGTTCGTTTTCGTTAACTATAATAACCCTGCTCCACAGTCACCAGATTTCAATCCAGCAGAGCACCTTTGGGATGTGGTGGAACCAGAGACTCTCATCATGGATGTGCAGCCCACAAATCTGCAACAACTGTGTGATGTGACGTCAAAATCTCTGAGGCACGTTGAATCTATGCCCCAAAGAACTAAGGCATTTTTTAAAAATAAACTATCTAAATATAAATAAATATTAGTTGTAGCCTTTCTTAAGACAACTAAATAGCCCAACTTTACACATCAGCTGCGTTTTCTAGTTTTTAAGGATATGCATTCTGTATTAATTTGTAAACCATTTACAGGAGAAAAGGAGAGAAATTAATTATGTGGTTAAAAATTTTTTTTATAGACATACATTTCAGTGAAGTTACAGTAATTCTCAATTTGCTGTGGAACAGCTGGAAATGTGAAGGATATCTGGGCATCTTTTTCCTACTTGTGTGTGAAGTTCTGTTAGAAAATAAAAATAAATGGGCTACAGCACAGTGGCGTGGTGGTTAGCACCACTGCCTCACAGCTAGAATGCCATCTAGAAGGTCTGGGTCCAATTCCACCAACCTCTGGTTTCCTCCCACAGTCCGAAGGTTATTTGGTCCCTCTAAATTGCCCATGAGTGTGAATGGTTGTCTGTCTCTCTGTATTAGCCCTGCAGCAGGCTGCTCTGTACCCTGCCTCTCCCCCTACGTCAGCTGGGATAGGCCCCAGCCCTCCCCTGCAACCCCAAACAGGACAAGCGGCAGAGAATTGATTATTCATGGAAAACAGTTCTTCCCTGTAACTGAAGTTTCAACACTAGTCACCCAATCAAACAGGTCTTTTTTTTTTCCCAATGAAAACAGACATTAGATTTTTTTTTTTTATTTTGATTTTTTTTTTTTATGGCTTCATTGTATGAGTATGGGCCCCATTCAATCCTCATTTCTACCCATCCTGCATTGGCATGTAAATTGTATGACAGTGACCAGACACAAGTTTATATGACAGATTCCCGCAAAGACTATTGTCCCAGGACATCGGCATTTCATTAGTGTGTGTCACTTCTTGGTCTAATTATGTTATTAAGAGTAAAACCATGACAAATTGTAATTTCAGGGGACGCGCCTCCAGATAATCCCCTTCTTGTTAATGGAGATGCACCAGGGAGAGCAGTTACTTTGGCATAATGGATCCCCAAGGAGAAACTTTATGACCTCCCCTCAGTTTGTCTCCAGTCTCTGTTTTTTGATGTGTTTGAGTTGATTAGAAATGTTTACACAAAAATACAAATCACTATAGTGCAACTCTCTCTCTTTGTTTGGTTTCTGCATAAAACAGAAAGGTACCAGATAGCATTAAAGTGGAAGTAAATTTTGTTGTTCAGGAAGGGCAAAAGCATTTAACAAAATCTCAAGGCAAAGGGTGAAAATCATAAAATATAAAAAGTCTAATTGTATAAACCCATGTAAATATGCATAAATAAACAAAAGGAGTGGTAAAAGTAACACAACATAAATAAACCATACAGATCAGAATTAAAGGTGATTAAAATTCAAATTATATAATGCTCGATTGTCCCAGTGTGTGTATTCCATATTGTTAATATGTTTTCCATCACTCAAAATAATTTTTTATCTACACAGAAAAAAAATCCCGAAAAAACAAATAATCACTCTAAAATTTTACCCTGAAAGTTCACTGAGTTTTGTCCAATGTTATTCACCCAAAAAAATATTTTGGAAATAGTGTATAAACTGAACTTAATCCCGAACACTTTACAATATAATTGTTATGATCCAAGATCATATATGTCTGTTTTTCTACTTGGCCCTCCCGCTGGAGTGTATGTGGGTGTGACCTGTAACACATATATGATCCCAGATCATAACATAATCTAAAGAGTCATTTGCACAGAAAGCCCTTTTTTTTCATATAAACCCTTTTTTGAAGAAGTGCATGCGTAATTAGATTCATTATCACAAAAGATATTTATTTTGTAACATGCTTTCAGTAGTTGTCATCAGTTTAACTTAGTTTGGGTTTAAAGTCATTAGATTTAGTAAAGCAGCGGCTGAATTTTACTTAGTATTGTCACTGTGATTATTGTTATTAAATAAATCTAACTTAGGTAATCGGCAGAGCGATAAAATGCCACAGGGGACTAAAGCTTCTCCTGCCTGCTGCAGAGGTCTCCAAAGCGACAGTTGCCAGGAAGTGACGTCACGGGTTACCAGGCACCGTGTTACTCCGGCTGTAGCCCGCTAACGCTAAACTTCTTTTTACTGCAGGTTTGCGTTTTATTTATTCGGCTTCCTAACGGTACACATTTCTAAAGAAGAACATCAATTGTGACGTGACAAACTCTTTATCGTGCCTTCTTTCTTCAGGTGAGATAACTCTACGTGGTCTTTCAGCTTAAGTTAGCTAAACTAAACAAATAGAATAAGTTAGCTACGTTTGTTACCTGTAAAGTGTGTTATTTATGGGTTAAAACACATGTAAAAGGTTTGGACTGTAGCTAACTGCATTTTATTACATGCATTGTTACATTGTTGTATTAATGGAAGTTGAAAGTGCAGCTAAATCGATATCCAGCAGTTGTAGTCTTTCAAAGCTTACTGCACACTTTGGATCGATTACGTCCAGTTTATTAGAGTTTGCTTTAAGCAAAATGTAGATAGTCTAAGATGACCAACAAGCAAAATTTGAGGGAAAAGACTGTGTTTGTTCGTGACAAAGTAGGACATGTTACTAAAGCTAGGCTAGTCTTGTATATCTAACATGAACAAACACACACAAACTATGCAGACTTTTTCCAGGGTGGAATGATTGTCCAGCATACATATGAGTAATAATAATAATAATAATAATAATAATGCATTTTATTTGTAAGCACCTTTCAAGACACCCAAGGACACTGTACAGAGGTAAAAACATAACAAATCAAAGATAATACATAAAAGCACAGAATAAGCAACTCAGTTCTTGTTTTGTTTTTTTTAGTCATTAAAGATGTATGCTGTACAATCATTCCACCCTAGAAAAAGAGCAGTTCAAAGAAATCATTAAAAGCCCCAAATTACCATGACATTCCCATGATGAATGCATACAAACTTCTGACCAAAACTGTACACTTATTTTATTTGTGAGCATTTCCTAGCTTTTTTGTAAGCAGCGTGTTTTTATCAAACTTTTTATATTGCAACAACTTTTAACTGTTATTTTCGATTTCAGTAGGGATCCCTATTTGCAAATTTCTGTTTGAGCCACATGTTTCTCATGAGTACTTTAGTAAACTAGTTCAAATGTGGAACATTGTCTCAATATGTGGGAAAGGGGACAAAGGATAAAACGGCTGTGCAGTCCAGCATAAAAAGGGACACCTGGTCACTCCAATCCACTCTTTGAAAGCAGTGACTCTTGCAGGTTTTGCAAAAAGGTTAGCTGTTATATAAAGCTAAATGGGTTAAAAAAAAATCACGATTATTTAAACTTTAAAGTATCTCATATTGCATCCTTACAGGTGTGCCATGTTCAACCCCAGTGAATTGGAAGGTGAAGTGGATCACTCATTTTTCGACAGCGATTCTGCTGAAAACAGCGCAGATGTAGGGCACATGGTGGAGAAGGTCTTGAAGGATGAGAAGGAGATTCCAGCAGCACATAAGTTATGTGCAAAACACAGAGAAAATTATCAAAGTGACCTGTCATCAAGGACTGATCAGAATAGAAAACATCTGAAACAAGTAGAGAACAGTAATAGCAGCAGTATGTCATCTGTCTCCAGTACATCAGATAAAGTCAGCAACGAGAGCAGTGATAGTGAGGATTGCTCCAATTTGCACTCTGAAAGGCCCAGTGGAACCTTTGTGGCTTTGCTGGCTGAGGCCAAAGAGGTAAAAGATACAGATGTTTACAACCAGAATCCAAAAGAGACCAAAGAAGAAGCATTACCATTTAGAGCCAGCTCAAAAAGGAGAAACAACAATCTCCTAAAAAACTAATAAGAAATAGGCACAACCAAAGTCCTTCAGGTCCTCCAAGAAGGTCCCAGAGTCCTGCTCTTTCATCAACTGAGACTAGTGCAGATGCAGACTCAGAGGGCTCCAATAGCAGTAGCAGTCAGCGGAGCAGCTTGGAGTCCCCTGCCCTCCCTACACCAATCTCATCTTCTTCATGTCCTGGAGTAAGAAGGACCAGATTAGGCTCAGCAAGGCCTCGGGATTTGCCTGCTGGCCGTACGGTAGAGTCAGATGATACAGTGACAGATGTGACCCCGCTCTCTTCACCTGACTCCAGTCCCCTCCAGTCATTGGACCTGAATGTCACAGAGGTCGAAGAGGAAAGTCATAAAGAGGAGCAGCCACGGCAGAGTGTGCCCTCCAGTGGTTTTAGAAACATGCATCAAGATGAGGACTCAGATCAGGATGTGGATGAGTGTGAGTACAGTTGAGGTTTACATTATAATGCCAATATCTCTCAGCCCACATGGAGTTATGCCATAGGCCCCTTTTCACAGCGCTGATTTTGACATGTCATAGCAGGGTAAATAGATGTGTAATTGATGGTACCATTTCATTTAATATGTGGCTGTCATTTCAGAGAGCCAGCGTGCACATTACTAAGGATAAAACCATAATTAATGCTCTTAAATAAATATGATTAATCTGCAAATGCAGAATGCCTGTTGGGAAAAGGCCAATTGCAGTGATGAAAATTACGTGTTACGCATACAATTGGTTGGGCGTGAGGGAAAAGAGAAGAGAGAGCAACATGACAAAAGACACGCTATAGAAGAGAGCCAGAGTTTAATATTATATGTATAAACACACAGGGATTGAAAAGAGATGTGTGAAGAAGTACCGTATTTTCCGGAGTATAAGTCGCACTTTTTTTCATAGTTTGGCTGGGGGTGCGACCTATACTCCGGAGCGACGTATATGTGACATTTATAACACATGAACCAAAATACTCCAGCCACTTGACATCTCCGTGAACTGCAGCTTTAAGGCAGTCTTGCGTAACCTGTGGGCGCAGTGGATGATGGATGGAGAGCACAGCTTAACGGCAACTGGGAGAATGCGCCACCCAACTTTCCTGGAAGTCATTGGATGGATCAAGAAAACATGGGCTTCAGTGACAAACCATCCTGTTGGGATTCAGAAAGGCTGGAATAATTGGAACTGCAGCTGATGACGAGTCTGACTAACGTGACACAGAACAGGAAGCGGCGCTTCGTCTACGGAGTGTACGGAATTGTTTAGAAGTGACACCGAGGATGAAGAATTCAATGGATTGATGGTTTGGTTAACTTGTTAGTATGTTCTTTATGCTATGGTTATCTGAATAACTTAATGTTACGTTAACATACTGTAGCGATTCTCTTAGTTAGAGAGCGTGTTGATGTTGTGGGATTTCGGACTGTTCGGGAGGTTCGTGAAGGCAGCATGGAGAGAGAGAAAAGACCGAGAGCTTGCCTGTGTGTGTGTTGCTGTTCCGCTGTTGTAGTTGTAGTTGTGGTTGGCGTGGCTGTGGCCTACAGCAGCCGTTTTTCTGTTAATAAAGACGACCTTTGTTGTGAATATCGCGGACTTTGGAAGTGTGTTTACAACGTTACAATACCGAACACGTGTTCGTTGTGCGTCATGTAGCTGAATGTGCTACGTTAGCATAACGTAGGTGTAACCGTGTTCGTCCTGTTCTTTAATCCATTATTATTTTAAATTGCCGTTCAAGATGGAATTTCTGCTCTGGTCTCGGATTCTATCACCCCCCCCCCCCCCCCCCCCCCCCAAAAAAAAGTGCGACTTATAGTCCAGTGCGACCTATATATGTTTTTTTCTTCTTTATTATGCATTTTTTGGCTGGTGCGACCTATACTCCGGAGCGACGTATAGTCCGAAAAATACGGTAATGCTCAGTGCATCATGTTAAGCCCTACAGCAGCCTAAACCTATTGCAGCATGACTAAGGGAGGATTCATGGTCACCTGATCAAGCTCTAACTATAAGCTTTATGAAAAAGGAAACTTTTAAGCTTGATCTTAAAAATAGAGAGGGTGACTGTCTCCTGAATCCAAACTGGGAGCTGGTTAAGGTGGCTGTAGCTCAGGAGGAAGCGCAGGTCACCCACTGATCGGAAGGTTGGCAGTTCGATTCCTGGCTGCTCTGGGATGCGTGCCAAAGTATCCTTGGGTAAGATACTGAACCCCAAGTTGCTCTCTGACACAATGTGTGTGAATGTTAGACAGTAAGCACTTAGCTTAGTTATTGATGGAAATGCTTGTGTGAATGGGTAAATGTAAACGTGTTGTATGAGCACTCAGACAGAGTAGAAAAGCGCTATATAAGAACTAGTCCATTTACCATTCTACAGGAGAGGGGCCTGAGTTTTACTTTTAGAATATCTAGGAACCACAAGTAAGTCTGCAGTCTGAGAAGAAGAGCTCTGTTAGGATAATAAGGTACTATAAGGTCTTTAAGATAAGATGGGGCCTGATTATTCAGGATTTTGAATGTGAGAGGAAGGATTTGAAATTCAATTCTGAATTTAACAGGGAGACAATGAAGGGAAGCCAATATGAGAGAAATGTGATCTCTCTTTCTAGCCTCAGTTAGTACTTCCATTGCAGCGTTCTGGATCAAATGAAGGCTTTTCAGGGAGCTTTTAGAGTGACCTGATAATAATTAATTACAATACTCCAGCCTAGAAGTAATAAATGCATGAACTAATTTTTTACCATTACTCTGAGACAGGATGTTTCTAATGTTAGCAATATTGCACAAATGAAGACAGTCCTACATATTTGTTTAATGTGCACGCTGATCAAAAATGACTTCAAGATTCCTCACAGTGTTACCGGAAGTCAAGGTAATGCCCTCTAAAGTAAATATTGGGTTTCTAAGATTTTTAGGACCAAGTACAATAACCTCAACTTTGTCTGAATCTGCGTGGTAGATTGAGAACACGGCTTTTCAAAAATTCTGTTTTTGAAGCAGAGTAAGTAATTAAATAAAATTTCATTTATACAGATAAATATCATAAGGTGCTTTATAACAAAAATGCTTATGAAAAAAAGTTACCCTAAAGCAAGTTCAAAAAAAGAGTTTTTAGCTGCTTTTTAAAAGAGACCACTAAGTTCACAAATCTCAGGCTCAGAGGGAGAGTGTACCTGGAGGCTACTGATGCAAAAGCTTTGTCATCTTTAGTTCTCAGTCTTGTATGATGCATGGCCAACAGGCCCTGATCATATGACCTCAGAGACCTACTGGGGATGAATGGATGTAAAAGTTCACTGATGTATGCTGGTGCTTTTCTATGCAGGGCTCTAAAAGTCAAAGCCAGAATCTTAAAGTGGACATTGAAGTTAACGGGGAGCCAGTGCAACTGAATTAGCAACAGTGTGATTTGTGAGTACTTAGAAGACTTAGTTGGAAGCCTCGCAGCAGCGTTCTGATCACCTTGCAGATGTTCTAAGAAAGGTTTAAGACGAGTAAATAATAAATTACAATAATCCAGATGTGATGAAATAAAGGCATGAATAACAATTCAGAGTGTGACACAGTGGAACTCAACTTGTCAATATTTCTTAAGTGATAAACGCAAGAGAGAACTAGAGATTTAATGTGAGCATCCAGAGTGAAGGCTGAGTCAAAAGTTGCCCCAAGGTTCCTGTTAGAATATTTAAGAAGGAACAGATATAACAGAAGCAGTAGTGGCCCCAAAAAGACTGCAGGCAAGAGAGCTGGAAGAGGACCTGTACTTACAAGCAGCCACAGAAAAGAAATGTTCAGACAGCTATGATGAAAACCATTCCAAAGCAGACCCTGATGCACCCACCCAGTCCCACAGCCTGTCGAACATAATGTGATGGTTAATAGTCTCAAAGGCTGAGGTCAGGTCCAGCATCAGTAAAATAAAGCATTTTCCTGCATCACTATGCATCAAACTGTCATTGGAGACTCAGATTATGATACAAGTCTCCCTTTTTCCATTCAGGCTCTCTCAATTTAGAAAGCCAGCTTGGAAGAAAACTGGTCTTCCACTATCCTGGAGGGAGAAACAGGAAAAACTACTCGTTCTCCAATGAGGAGGTCCGGCGCATAGATTTAGAGAATCAGCGACTTCTTCGTGAGCTGTCTCACCTCTCTCCAGGGCCCAGACCGGGAAGTGTACCGGTGAAGAAAACCTGCAGGCCGAGTGCCTCTCCTCAAATTCGCCTCACCCACAGTGCAGTAAACAGGCAGCGGGAACAGCAACGGATTGAGAGGGAAAACCTGGTAAGTTTTCCTTCTTGGGTCAAATCTCAATACTTGATTTGCTTAATTTCACCTGTGAGTCTTTCTTTGCAGACATTTGTAAAGAAAAAGATGCACTTTGAAGTACAGACACATGATTTCTCAGTTACATACAGCTATTTTATTTTACACACTCATATATTCACACCGTGAGAAGAGTTCCACCATTGATTTGTGCAACTCTTCACCCAGAAAACTACATTTTTATTAGAATGTTAATATAACAGCTAATGCATGGCAGCATTAGCTGTTATAGTTTTATAAATTCATATCAGCCTTTACAGCTGCTCTGATTTTATTTTCATGTTTTGTTTTTTATTTTTTTCTATTTTTTCAAAAGAAAGTATCTTCTCTTTTATTAGGTGATATTTTTTCAGTATTCAGCTTGTTTTTCAAATATTCAAGTATCTCAAAGTGTCTCTTCGTTGAAAACAATTTCTTCAAACCCATCAATATGGTTTTCAGGACAAAGACTAAAAAGAATAAACACCTGGCAGAAATTCTCAGTACTAATAAAAGGTCATTAGTAACTTGAATGGCTATCAAAAAGAGCTGTCATAATCTGGCTCGAGGCCCATGACAAATAATAGCAGAGACACCACTTTAACCAAGATTCACCAATTGATGTACATTGTAAAACCTAAAGTAACCAGTCTAAAGCCAACCAACCAAAAAAAAAAAATGGTGCTGGATGAATAGAGAGCTAAGAGCTGAAACAGCCAGTTCTTAAAATGCTCCAGGGAGACTGGCCAGGTGCTCCCAGTTGCACTAATTAACCCTGCCAACAAGGAGCCTCCAAGACAACACGGAGAGATCAACAGGAGACAACAGCAGGCCCTGGCCAAGGCAGAGGGCTGTCACAGAGCATCCCAGAGAGGCTCAGTGTTGCTCTGGACAGGTTTGTCACTCTGTGAGAGAATGGATAGGTTAATAATATCACTCAACGATTAATCCTGTAATGCCAGTGTATCATATTTGATACATGACTTTTTGAGACCTCCACATTATCAGTGTGATTTTTTTTTTTCCCTGAAAAACCTGATGTAGCCATTCAGACATATGCAGTCCTACTGTGAGCGATAAATTGCATAAAAATGGAGGATGAAGGAAAAATGATACAAATTAAAACTCATTTGCAAACTGAACTTTATCTTCAGACAGTCACTTATTTTCAACTCAGACTCCTTACATTTATAAATGTAATTTTTCTTTCTTATTAAATCTGAATGTCTACAGTTGTGGAATTAATTGAATATGACTATTCACTGAATATTCAGTTTTACAGATACATTATTTTTTTTTAGTGGAAGTCTGAATAAGATTTTTGGGTTCTTACTCTAATAATAATAATAATAATAATCTTTCTGTAATTTAAATTTTTAACTAGCCTATAGATGTAGCTTATAGATATAGTAGTTACTTTTTCCACTAGACTTTGTTACTCAAGTCAGTAACATCCTTGAAAGCCTGCATACTGGTGTTTTGTTTTTTCTCTTCTTTTCAAGGTTCTTGCAGTTGCCTTTAATAAACTATTAAAGAAGCATAAAGAAAACATTTTGTGGAGCTGGAAAAAAAAAAAAAAAAAATATATATATATAATATATATATATATAATTATATATATATATATATATATATATATATATATATAATATTATGCTTTAAAATACATTTTATTTATTTTGGTATCTCTAGCCTGTGTAATTTGTCTAAGATGTGTTTTGAATGGTTGAGTTTAACTAGTCTGAGAGCACCACCTCTGAAA